>NW_026974733.1:0-121961 GCF_015220805.1 Pogoniulus pusillus
TCCAGGCTAGGCCATTCCTGGCTGGGTCTATAAGCAGAATGAGTGCTTTTTCTAAACGGCATTTCTATGGTTCTTCAATGGGGCTAGGATGTAAACGTGTTTCTGCTTCAAAGGAAAGGAGCTAGGAGAAAGTTTCTTTTGCCAGTGTGTGAGGGAGCTGGAAAGCTGCAGAATGGTGCAGGGGATTCCAGGCTAGGCCATTCCTGGCTGGGTCTATAAGCAGAATGAGTGCTTTTTCTAAACGGCATTTCTATGGTTCTTCAATGGGGCTAGGATGTAAACGTGTTTCTGCTTCAAAGGAAAGGAGCTAGGAGAAAGTTTCTTTTGCCAGTGTGTGAGGGAGCTGGAAAGCTGCAGAATGGTGCAGGGGATTCCAGGCTAGGCCATTCCTGGCTGGGTCTATAAGCAGAATGAGTGCTTTTTCTAAACGGCATTTCTATGGTTCTTCAATGGGGCTAGGATGTAAACGTGTTTCTGCTTCAAAGGAAAGGAGCTAGGAGAAAGTTTCTTTTGCCAGTGTGTGAGGGAGCTGGAAAGCTGCAGAATGGTGCAGGGGATTCCAGGCTAGGCCATTCCTGGCTGGGTCTATAAGCAGAATGAGTGCTTTTTCTAAACGACATTTCTATGGTTCTTCAATGGGGCTAGGATGTAAACGTGTTTCTGCTTCAAAGGAAAGGAGCTAGGAGAAAGTTTCTTTTGCCAGTGTGTGAGGGAGCTGGAAAGCTGCAGAATGGTGCAGGGGATTCCAGGCTAGGCCATTCCTGGCTGGGTCTATAAGCAGAATGAGTGCTTTTTCTAAACGGCATTTCTATGGTTCTTCAATGGGGCTAGGATGTAAACGTGTTTCTGCTTCAAAGGAAAGCAGCTAGGAGAAAGTTTCTTTTGCCAGTGTGTGAGGGAGCTGAAAGCTGCAGAATGGTGCAGGGGATTCCAGGCTAGGCCATTCCTGGCTGGGTCTATAAGCAGAATGAGTGCTTTTTCTAAACGGCATTTCTATGGTTCTTCAATGGGGCTAGGATGTAAACGTGTTTCTGCTTCAAAGGAAAAGTAGCTAGGAGAAAGTTTCTTTTGCCAGTGTGTGAGGGAGCTGGAAAGCTGCAGAATGGTGCAGGGGATTCCAGGCTAGGCCATTCCTGGCTGGGTCTATAAGCAGAATGAGTGCTTTTTCTAAACGGCATTTCTATGGTTCTTCAATGGGGCTAGGATGTAAACGTGTTTCTGCTTCAAAGGAAAGGAGCTAGGAGAAAGTTTCTTTTGCCAGTGTGTGAGGGAGCTGGAAAGCTGCAGAATGGTGCAGGGGATTCCAGGCTAGGCCATTCCTGGCTGGGTCTATAAGCAGAATGAGTGCTTTTTCTAAACGGCATTTCTATGGTTCTTCAAAGGGGCTAGGATGTAAACGTGTTTCTGCTTCAAAGGAAAGGAGCTAGGAGAAAGTTTCTTTTGCCAGTGTGTGAGGGAGCTGGAAAGCTGCAGAATGGTGCAGGGGATTCCAGGCTAGGCCATTCCTGGCTGGGTCTATAAGCAGAATGAGTGCTTTTTCTAAACGGCATTTCTATGGTTCTTCAATGGGGCTAGGATGTAAACGTGTTTCTGCTTCAAAGGAAAGGAGCTAGGAGAAAGTTTCTTTTGCCAGTGTGTGAGGGAGCTGGAAAGCTGCAGAATGGTGCAGGGGATTCCAGGCTAGGCCATTCCTGGCTGGGTCTATAAGCAGAATGAGTGCTTTTTCTAAACGGCATTTCTATGGTTCTTCCATTGAGGGTTGGATGTAAACGTGTTTCTGCTTCAAAGGAAAGGAGCTAGGAGAAAGTTTCTTTTGCCAGTGTGTGAGGGAGCTGGAAAGCTGCAGAATGGTGCAGGGGATTCCAGGCTAGGCCATTCCTGGCTGGGTCTATAAGCAGAATGAGTGCTTTTTCTAAACGGCATTTCTATGGTTCTTCAATGGGGCTAGGATGTAAACGTGTTTCTGCTTCAAAGGAAAGGAGCTAGGAGAAAGTTTCTTTTGCCAGTGTGTGAGGGAGCTGGAAAGCTGCAGAATGGTGCAGGGGATTCCAGGCTAGGCCATTCCTGGCTGGGTCTATAAGCAGAATGAGTGCTTTTTCTAAACGGCATTTCTATGGTTCTTCCATTGGGCTAGGATGTAAACGTGTTTCTGCTTCAAAGGAAAGGAGCTAGGAGAAAGTTTCTTTTGCCAGTGTGTGAGGGAGCTGGAAAGCTGCAGAATGGTGCAGGGGATTCCAGGCTAGGCCATTCCTGGCTGGGTCTATAAGCAGAAGGAGTGCTTTTTCTAAACGGCATTTCTATGGTTCTTCAATGGGGCTAGGATGTAAACGTGTTTCTGCTTCAAAGGAAAGGAGCTAGGAGAAAGTTTCTTTTGCCAGTGTGTGAGGGAGCTGGAAAGCTGCAGAATGGTGCAGGGGATTCCAGGCTAGGCCATTCCTGGCTGGGTCTATAAGCAGAATGAGTGCTTTTTCTAAACGGCATTTCTATGGTTCTTCAAAGGGGCTAGGATGTAAAAGTGTTTCTGCTTCAAAGGAAAGGAGCTAGGAGAAAGTTTCTTTTGCCAGTGTGTGAGGGAGCTGGAAAGCTGCAGAATGGTGCAGGGGATTCCAGGCTAGGCCATTCCTGGCTGGGTCTATAAGCAGAATGAGTGCTTTTTCTAAACGGCATTTCTATGGTTCTTCAAAGGGGCTAGGATGTAAACGTGTTTCTGCTTCAAAGGAAAGGAGCTAGGAGAAAGTTTCTTTTGCCAGTGTGTGAGGGAGCTGGAAAGCTGCAGAATGGTGCAGGGGATTCCAGGCTAGGCCATTCCTGGCTGGGTCTATAAGCAGAATGAGTGCTTTTTCTAAACGGCATTTCTATGGTTCTTCAATGGGGCTAGGATGTAAACGTGTTTCTGCTTCAAAGGAAAGGAGCTAGGAGAAAGTTTCTTTTGCCAGTGTGTGAGGGAGCTGGAAAGCTGCAGAATGGTGCAGGGGATTCCAGGCTAGGCCATTCCTGGCTGGGTCTATAAGCAGAATGAGTGCTTTTTCTAAACGGCATTTCTATGGTTCTTCAATGGGGCTAGGATGTAAACGTGTTTCTGCTTCAAAGGAAAGGAGCTAGGAGAAAGTTTCTTTTGCCAGTGTGTGAGGGAGCTGGAAAGCTGCAGAATGGTGCAGGGGATTCCAGGCTAGGCCATTCCAGGCTGGGTCTATAAGCAGAATGAGTGCTTTTTCTAAACGGCATTTCTATGGTTCTTCTATAGGGCCAGGATGTAGACGTGTTTCTGCTTCAAAGGAAAGGAGCTAGGAGAAAGTTTCTTTTGCCAGTGTGTGAGGGAGCTGGAAAGCTGCAGAATGGTGCAGGGGATTCCAGGCTAGGCCATTCCTGGCTGGGTCTATAAGCAGAATGAGTGCTTTTTCTAAACGGCATTTCTATGGTTCTTCAATGGGGCTAGGATGTAAACGTGTTTCTGCTTCAAAGGAAAGGAGCTAGGAGAAAGTTTCTTTTGCCAGTGTGTGAGGGAGCTGGAAAGCTGCAGAATGGTGCAGGGGATTCCAGGCTAGGCCATTCCTGGCTGGGTCTATAAGCAGAATGAGTGCTTTTTCTAAACGGCATTTCTACGGTTCTTCTGTGGGGCTAGGATGTAAACGTGTTTCTGCTTCAAAGGAAAGGAGCTAGGAGAAAGTTTATTTTGCCAGTGTGTGAGGGAGCTGGAAAGCTGCAGAATGGTGCAGGGGATTCCAGGCTAGGCCATTCCTGGCTGGGTCTATAAGCAGAATGAGTGCTTTTTCTAAACGGCATTTCTATGGTTCTTCAAAGGGGCTAGGATGTAAACGTGTTTCTGCTTCAAAGGAAAGGAGCTAGGAGAAAGTTTCTTTTGCCAGTGTGTGAGGGAGCTGGAAAGCTGCAGAATGGTGCAGGGGATTCCAGGCTAGGCCATTCCTGGCTGGGTCTATAAGCAGAATGAGTGCTTTTTCTAAACGGCATTTCTATGGTTCTTCAATGGGGCTAGGATGTAAACATGTTTCTGCTTCAAAGGAAAGGAGCTAGGAGAAAGTTTCTTTTGCCAGTGTGTGAGGGAGCTGGAAAGCTGCAGAATGGTGCAGGGGATTCCAGGCTAGGCCATTCCTGGCTGGGTCTATAAGCAGAATGAGTGCTTTTTCTAAACGGCATTTCTATGGTTCTTCAATGGGGCTAGGATGTAAACGTGTTTCTGCTTCAAAGGAAAGGAGCTAGGAGAAAGTTTCTTTTGCCAGTGTGTGAGGGAGCTGGAAAGCTGCAGAATGGTGCAGGGGATTCCAGGCTAGGCCATTCCTGGCTGGGTCTATAAGCAGAATGAGTGCTTTTTCTAAACGGCATTTCTATGGTTCTTCAAAGGGGCTAGGATGTAAACGTGTTTCTGCTTCAAAGGAAAGGAGCTAGGAGAAAGTTTCTTTTGCCAGTGTGTGAGGGAGCTGGAAAGCTGCAGAATGGTGCAGGGGATTCCAGGCTAGGCCATTCCTGGCTGGGTCTATAAGCAGAATGAGTGCTTTTTCTAAACGGCATTTCTATGGTTCTTCAATGGGGCTAGGATGTAAACGTGTTTCTGCTTCAAAGGAAAGGAGCTGGGAGAAAGTTTCTTTTGCCAGTGTGTGAGGGAGCTGGAAAGCTGCAGAATGGTGCAGGGGATTCCAGGCTAGGCCATTCCTGGCTGGGTCTATAAGCAGAATGAGTGCTTTTTCTAAACGGCATTTCTATGGTTCTTCAATGGGGCTAGGATGTAAACGTGTTTCTGCTTCAAAGGAAAGGAGCTAGGAGAAAGTTTCTTTTGCCAGTGTGTGAGGGAGCTGGAAAGCTGCAGAATGGTGCAGGGGATTCCAGGCTAGGCCATTCCTGGCTGGGTCTATAAGCAGAATGAGTGCTTTTTCTAAACGGCATTTCTATGGTTCTTCAATGGGGCTAGGATGTAAACGTGTTTCTGCTTCAAAGGAAAGGAGCTAGGAGAAAGTTTCTTTTGCCAGTGTGTGAGGGAGCTGGAAAGCTGCAGAATGGTGCAGGGGATTCCAGGCTAGGCCATTCCTGGCTGGGTCTATAAGCAGAAGGAGTGCTTTTTCTAAACGGCATTTCTATGGTTCTTCAAAGGGGCTAGGATGTAAACGTGTTTCTGCTTCAAAGGAAAGGAGCTAGGAGAAAGTTTCTTTTGCCAGTGTGTGAGGGAGCTGGAAAGCTGCAGAATGGTGCAGGGGATTCCAGGCTAGGCCATTCCTGGCTGGGTCTATAAGCAGAATGAGTGCTTTTTCTAAACGGCATTTCTATGGTTCTTCAATGGGGCTAGGATGTAAACGTGTTTCTGCTTCAAAGGAAAGGAGCTAGGAGAAAGTTTCTTTTGCCAGTGTGTGAGGGAGCTGGAAAGCTGCAGAATGGTGCAGGGGATTCCAGGCTAGGCCATTCCTGGCTGGGTCTATAAGCAGAATGAGTGCTTTTTCTAAACGGCATTTCTATGGTTCTTCAATGGGGCTAGGATGTAAACGTGTTTCTGCTTCAAAGGAAAGGAGCTAGGAGAAAGTTTCTTTTGCCAGTGTGTGAGGGAGCTGGAAAGCTGCAGAATGGTGCAGGGGATTCCAGGCTAGGCAATTCCTGGCTGGGTCTATAAGCAGAATGAGTGCTTTTTCTAAACGGCATTTCTATGGTGCTTCAATGGGGGTAGGATCTAAACGTGTTTCTGCTTCAAAGGAAAGGAGTTAGGAGAAAGTTTCTTTTGCCAGTGTGTGAGGGAGCTGGAAAGCTGCAGAATGGTGCAGGGGATTCCAGGCTAGGCCATTCCTGGCTGGGTCTATAAGCAGAATGAGTGCTTTTTCTAAACGGCATTTCTATGGTTCTTCAATGGGGCTAGGATGTAAACGTGTTTCTGCTTCAAAGGAAAGCAGCTAGGAGAAAGTTTCTTTTGCCAGTGTGTGAGGGAGCTGGAAAGCTGCAGAATGGTGCAGGGGATTCCAGGCTAGGCCATTCCTGGCTGGGTCTATAAGCAGAAGGAGTGCTTTTTCTAAACGGCATTTCTATGGTTCTTCAATGGGGCTAGGATGTAAACGTGTTTCTGCTTCAAAGGAAAGCAGCTAGGAGAAAGTTTCTTTTGCCAGTGTGTGAGGGAGCTGGAAAGCTGCAGAATGGTGCAGGGGATTCCAGGCTAGGCCATTCCTGGCTGGGTCTATAAGCAGAATGAGTGCTTTTTCTAAACGGCATTTCTATGGTTCTTCAATGGGGCTAGGATGTAAACGTGTTTCTGCTTCAAAGGAAAGCAGCTAGGAGAAAGTTTCTTTTGCCAGTGTGTGAGGGAGCTGGAAAGCTGCAGAATGGTGCAGGGGATTCCAGGCTAGGCCATTCCTGGCTGGGTCTATAAGCAGAAGGAGTGCTTTTTCTAAACGGCATTTCTATGGTTCTTCAATGGGGCTAGGATGTAAACGTGTTTCTGCTTCAAAGGAAAGCAGCTAGGAGAAAGTTTCTTTTGCCAGTGTGTGAGGGAGCTGGAAAGCTGCAGAATGGTGCAGGGGATTCCAGGCTAGGCCATTCCTGGCTGGGTCTATAAGCAGAAGGAGTGCTTTTTCTAAACGGCATTTCTATGGTTCTTCAATGGGGCTAGGATGTAAACGTGTTTCTGCTTCAAAGGAAAGCAGCTAGGAGAAAGTTTCTTTTGCCAGTGTGTGAGGGAGCTGGAAAGCTGCAGAATGGTGCAGGGGATTCCAGGCTAGGCCATTCCTGGCTGGGTCTATAAGCAGAAGGAGTGCTTTTTCTAAACGGCATTTCTATGGTTCTTCAATGGGGCTAGGATGTAAACGTGTTTCTGCTTCAAAGGAAAGCAGCTAGGAGAAAGTTTCTTTTGCCAGTGTGTGAGGGAGCTGGAAAGCTGCAGAATGGTGCAGGGGATTCCAGGCTAGGCCATTCCTGGCTGGGTCTATAAGCAGAAGGAGTGCTTTTTCTAAACGGCATTTCTATGGTTCTTCAATGGGGCTAGGATGTAAACGTGTTTCTGCTTCAAAGGAAAGCAGCTAGGAGAAAGTTTCTTTTGCCAGTGTGTGAGGAGCTGGAAAGCTGCAGAATGGTGCAGGGGATTCCAGGCTAGGCCATTCCTGGCTGGGTCTATAAGCAGAAGGAGTGCTTTTTCTAAACGGCATTTCTATGGTTCTTCAATGGGGCTAGGATGTAAACGTGTTTCTGCTTCAAAGGAAAGCAGCTAGGAGAAAGTTTCTTTTGCCAGTGTGTGAGGGAGCTGGAAAGCTGCAGAATGGTGCAGGGGATTCCAGGCTAGGCCATTCCTGGCTGGGTCTATAAGCAGAAGGAGTGCTTTTTCTAAACGGCATTTCTATGGTTCTTCAATGGGGCTAGGATGTAAACGTGTTTCTGCTTCAAAGGAAAGCAGCTAGGAGAAAGTTTCTTTTGCCAGTGTGTGAGGGAGCTGGAAAGCTGCAGAATGGTGCAGGGGATTCCAGGCTAGGCCATTCCTGGCTGGGTCTATAAGCAGAAGGAGTGCTTTTTCTAAACGGCATTTCTATGGTTCTTCAATGGGGCTAGGATGTAAACGTGTTTCTGCTTCAAAGGAAAGCAGCTAGGAGAAAGTTTCTTTTGCCAGTGTGTGAGGGAGCTGGAAAGCTGCAGAATGGTGCAGGGGATTCCAGGCTAGGCCATTCCTGGCTGGGTCTATAAGCAGAATGAGTGCTTTTTCTAAACGGCATTTCTATGGTTCTTCAATGGGGCTAGGATGTAAACGTGTTTCTGCTTCAAAGGAAAGCAGCTAGGAGAAAGTTTCTTTTGCCAGTGTGTGAGGGAGCTGGAAAGCTGCAGAATGGTGCAGGGGATTCCAGGCTAGGCCATTCCTGGCTGGGTCTATAAGCAGAATGAGTGCTTTTTCTAAACGGCATTTCTATGGTTCTTCAATGGGGCTAGGATGTAAACGTGTTTCTGCTTCAAAGGAAAGCAGCTAGGAGAAAGTTTCTTTTGCCAGTGTGTGAGGGAGCTGGAAAGCTGCAGAATGGTGCAGGGGATTCCAGGCTAGGCCATTCCTGGCTGGGTCTATAAGCAGAATGAGTGCTTTTTCTAAACGGCATTTCTATGGTTCTTCAATGGGGCTAGGATGTAAACGTGTTTCTGCTTCAAAGGAAAGCAGCTAGGAGAAAGTTTCTTTTGCCAGTGTGTGAGGGAGCTGGAAAGCTGCAGAATGGTGCAGGGGATTCCAGGCTAGGCCATTCCTGGCTGGGTCTATAAGCAGAATGAGTGCTTTTTCTAAACGGCATTTCTATGGTTCTTCAATGGGGCTAGGATGTAAACGTGTTTCTGCTTCAAAGGAAAGCAGCTAGGAGAAAGTTTCTTTTGCCAGTGTGTGAGGGAGCTGGAAAGCTGCAGAATGGTGCAGGGGATTCCAGGCTAGGCCATTCCTGGCTGGGTCTATAAGCAGAAGGAGTGCTTTTTCTAAACGGCATTTCTATGGTTCTTCAATGGGGCTAGGATGTAAACGTGTTTCTGCTTCAAAGGAAAGCAGCTAGGAGAAAGTTTCTTTTGCCAGTGTGTGAGGGAGCTGGAAAGCTGCAGAATGGTGCAGGGGATTCCAGGCTAGGCCATTCCTGGCTGGGTCTATAAGCAGAAGGAGTGCTTTTTCTAAACGGCATTTCTATGGTTCTTCAATGGGGCTAGGATGTAAACGTGTTTCTGCTTCAAAGGAAAGCAGCTAGGAGAAAGTTTCTTTTGCCAGTGTGTGAGGGAGCTGGAAAGCTGCAGAATGGTGCAGGGGATTCCAGGCTAGGCCATTCCTGGCTGGGTCTATAAGCAGAAGGAGTGCTTTTTCTAAACGGCATTTCTATGGTTCTTCAATGGGGCTAGGATGTAAACGTGTTTCTGCTTCAAAGGAAAGCAGCTAGGAGAAAGTTTCTTTTGCCAGTGTGTGAGGGAGCTGGAAAGCTGCAGAATGGTGCAGGGGATTCCAGGCTAGGCCATTCCTGGCTGGGTCTATAAGCAGAAGGAGTGCTTTTTCTAAACGGCATTTCTATGGTTCTTCAATGGGGCTAGGATGTAAACGTGTTTCTGCTTCAAAGGAAAGCAGCTAGGAGAAAGTTTCTTTTGCCAGTGTGTGAGGAGCTGGAAAGCTGCAGAATGGTGCAGGGGATTCCAGGCTAGGCCATTCCTGGCTGGGTCTATAAGCAGAAGGAGTGCTTTTTCTAAACGGCATTTCTATGGTTCTTCAATGGGGCTAGGATGTAAACGTGTTTCTGCTTCAAAGGAAAGCAGCTAGGAGAAAGTTTCTTTTGCCAGTGTGTGAGGGAGCTGGAAAGCTGCAGAATGGTGCAGGGGATTCCAGGCTAGGCCATTCCTGGCTGGGTCTATAAGCAGAATGAGTGCTTTTTCTAAACGGCATTTCTATGGTTCTTCAATGGGGCTAGGATGTAAACGTGTTTCTGCTTCAAAGGAAAGCAGCTAGGAGAAAGTTTCTTTTGCCAGTGTGTGAGGGAGCTGGAAAGCTGCAGAATGGTGAAGGGATTCCAGGCTAGGCCATTCCTGGCTGGGTCTATAAGCAGAATGAGTGCTTTTTCTAAACGGCATTTCTATGGTTCTTCAATGGGGCTAGGATGTAAACGTGTTTCTGCTTCAAAGGAAAGCAGCTAGGAGAAAGTTTCTTTTGCCAGTGTGTGAGGGAGCTGGAAAGCTGCAGAATGGTGCAGGGGATTCCAGGCTAGGCCATTCCTGGCTGGGTCTATAAGCAGAAGGAGTGCTTTTTCTAAACGGCATTTCTATGGTTCTTCAATGGGGCTAGGATGTAAACGTGTTTCTGCTTCAAAGGAAAGCAGCTAGGAGAAAGTTTCTTTTGCCAGTGTGTGAGGGAGCTGGAAAGCTGCAGAATGGTGCAGGGGATTCCAGGCTAGGCCATTCCTGGCTGGGTCTATAAGCAGAATGAGTGCTTTTTCTAAACGGCATTTCTATGGTTCTTCAATGGGGCTAGGATGTAAACGTGTTTCTGCTTCAAAGGAAAGCAGCTAGGAGAAAGTTTCTTTTGCCAGTGTGTGAGGGAGCTGGAAAGCTGCAGAATGGTGCAGGGGATTCCAGGCTAGGCCATTCCTGGCTGGGTCTATAAGCAGAAGGAGTGCTTTTTCTAAACGGCATTTCTATGGTTCTTCAATGGGGCTAGGATGTAAACGTGTTTCTGCTTCAAAGGAAAGCAGCTAGGAGAAAGTTTCTTTTGCCAGTGTGTGAGGGAGCTGGAAAGCTGCAGAATGGTGCAGGGGATTCCAGGCTAGGCCATTCCTGGCTGGGTCTATAAGCAGAAGGAGTGCTTTTTCTAAACGGCATTTCTATGGTTCTTCAATGGGGCTAGGATGTAAACGTGTTTCTGCTTCAAAGGAAAGCAGCTAGGAGAAAGTTTCTTTTGCCAGTGTGTGAGGGAGCTGGAAAGCTGCAGAATGGTGCAGGGGATTCCAGGCTAGGCCATTCCTGGCTGGGTCTATAAGCAGAATGAGTGCTTTTTCTAAACGGCATTTCTATGGTTCTTCAATGGGGCTAGGATGTAAACGTGTTTCTGCTTCAAAGGAAAGCAGCTAGGAGAAAGTTTCTTTTGCCAGTGTGTGAGGGAGCTGGAAAGCTGCAGAATGGTGCAGGGGATTCCAGGCTAGGCCATTCCTGGCTGGGTCTATAAGCAGAAGGAGTGCTTTTTCTAAACGGCATTTCTATGGTTCTTCAATGGGGCTAGGATGTAAACGTGTTTCTGCTTCAAAGGAAAGCAGCTAGGAGAAAGTTTCTTTTGCCAGTGTGTGAGGGAGCTGGAAAGCTGCAGAATGGTGCAGGGGATTCCAGGCTAGGCCATTCCTGGCTGGGTCTATAAGCAGAAGGAGTGCTTTTTCTAAACGGCATTTCTATGGTTCTTCAATGGGGCTAGGATGTAAACGTGTTTCTGCTTCAAAGGAAAGCAGCTAGGAGAAAGTTTCTTTTGCCAGTGTGTGAGGGAGCTGGAAAGCTGCAGAATGGTGCAGGGGATTCCAGGCTAGGCCATTCCTGGCTGGGTCTATAAGCAGAATGAGTGCTTTTTCTAAACGGCATTTCTATGGTTCTTCAATGGGGCTAGGATGTAAACGTGTTTCTGCTTCAAAGGAAAGCAGCTAGGAGAAAGTTTCTTTTGCCAGTGTGTGAGGGAGCTGGAAAGCTGCAGAATGGTGCAGGGGATTCCAGGCTAGGCCATTCCTGGCTGGGTCTATAAGCAGAAGGAGTGCTTTTTCTAAACGGCATTTCTATGGTTCTTCAATGGGGCTAGGATGTAAACGTGTTTCTGCTTCAAAGGAAAGCAGCTAGGAGAAAGTTTCTTTTGCCAGTGTGTGAGGGAGCTGGAAAGCTGCAGAATGGTGCAGGGGATTCCAGGCTAGGCCATTCCTGGCTGGGTCTATAAGCAGAAGGAGTGCTTTTTCTAAACGGCATTTCTATGGTTCTTCAATGGGGCTAGGATGTAAACGTGTTTCTGCTTCAAAGGAAAGCAGCTAGGAGAAAGTTTCTTTTGCCAGTGTGTGAGGGAGCTGGAAAGCTGCAGAATGGTGCAGGGGATTCCAGGCTAGGCCATTCCTGGCTGGGTCTATAAGCAGAAGGAGTGCTTTTTCTAAACGGCATTTCTATGGTTCTTCAATGGGGCTAGGATGTAAACGTGTTTCTGCTTCAAAGGAAAGCAGCTAGGAGAAAGTTTCTTTTGCCAGTGTGTGAGGGAGCTGGAAAGCTGCAGAATGGTGCAGGGGATTCCAGGCTAGGCCATTCCTGGCTGGGTCTATAAGCAGAAGGAGTGCTTTTTCTAAACGGCATTTCTATGGTTCTTCAATGGGGCTAGGATGTAAACGTGTTTCTGCTTCAAAGGAAAGCAGCTAGGAGAAAGTTTCTTTTGCCAGTGTGTGAGGGAGCTGGAAAGCTGCAGAATGGTGCAGGGGATTCCAGGCTAGGCCATTCCTGGCTGGGTCTATAAGCAGAAGGAGTGCTTTTTCTAAACGGCATTTCTATGGTTCTTCAATGGGGCTAGGATGTAAACGTGTTTCTGCTTCAAAGGAAAGCAGCTAGGAGAAAGTTTCTTTTGCCAGTGTGTGAGGGAGCTGGAAAGCTGCAGAATGGTGCAGGGGATTCCAGGCTAGGCCATTCCTGGCTGGGTCTATAAGCAGAATGAGTGCTTTTTCTAAACGGCATTTCTATGGTTCTTCAATGGGGCTAGGATGTAAACGTGTTTCTGCTTCAAAGGAAAGCAGCTAGGAGAAAGTTTCTTTTGCCAGTGTGTGAGGGAGCTGGAAAGCTGCAGAATGGTGCAGGGGATTCCAGGCTAGGCCATTCCTGGCTGGGTCTATAAGCAGAAGGAGTGCTTTTTCTAAACGGCATTTCTATGGTTCTTCAATGGGGCTAGGATGTAAACGTGTTTCTGCTTCAAAGGAAAGCAGCTAGGAGAAAGTTTCTTTTGCCAGTGTGTGAGGGAGCTGGAAAGCTGCAGAATGGTGCAGGGGATTCCAGGCTAGGCCATTCCTGGCTGGGTCTATAAGCAGAAGGAGTGCTTTTTCTAAACGGCATTTCTATGGTTCTTCAATGGGGCTAGGATGTAAACGTGTTTCTGCTTCAAAGGAAAGCAGCTAGGAGAAAGTTTCTTTTGCCAGTGTGTGAGGGAGCTGGAAAGCTGCAGAATGGTGCAGGGGATTCCAGGCTAGGCCATTCCTGGCTGGGTCTATAAGCAGAATGAGTGCTTTTTCTAAACGGCATTTCTATGGTTCTTCAATGGGGCTAGGATGTAAACGTGTTTCTGCTTCAAAGGAAAGCAGCTAGGAGAAAGTTTCTTTTGCCAGTGTGTGAGGGAGCTGGAAAGCTGCAGAATGGTGCAGGGGATTCCAGGCTAGGCCATTCCTGGCTGGGTCTATAAGCAGAAGGAGTGCTTTTTCTAAACGGCATTTCTATGGTTCTTCAATGGGGCTAGGATGTAAACGTGTTTCTGCTTCAAAGGAAAGCAGCTAGGAGAAAGTTTCTTTTGCCAGTGTGTGAGGGAGCTGGAAAGCTGCAGAATGGTGCAGGGGATTCCAGGCTAGGCCATTCCTGGCTGGGTCTATAAGCAGAATGAGTGCTTTTTCTAAACGGCATTTCTATGGTTCTTCAATGGGGCTAGGATGTAAACGTGTTTCTGCTTCAAAGGAAAGCAGCTAGGAGAAAGTTTCTTTTGCCAGTGTGTGAGGGAGCTGGAAAGCTGCAGAATGGTGCAGGGGATTCCAGGCTAGGCCATTCCTGGCTGGGTCTATAAGCAGAAGGAGTGCTTTTTCTAAACGGCATTTCTATGGTTCTTCAATGGGGCTAGGATGTAAACGTGTTTCTGCTTCAAAGGAAAGCAGCTAGGAGAAAGTTTCTTTTGCCAGTGTGTGAGGGAGCTGGAAAGCTGCAGAATGGTGCAGGGGATTCCAGGCTAGGCCATTCCTGGCTGGGTCTATAAGCAGAAGGAGTGCTTTTTCTAAACGGCATTTCTATGGTTCTTCAATGGGGCTAGGATGTAAACGTGTTTCTGCTTCAAAGGAAAGCAGCTAGGAGAAAGTTTCTTTTGCCAGTGTGTGAGGGAGCTGGAAAGCTGCAGAATGGTGCAGGGGATTCCAGGCTAGGCCATTCCTGGCTGGGTCTATAAGCAGAAGGAGTGCTTTTTCTAAACGGCATTTCTATGGTTCTTCAATGGGGCTAGGATGTAAACGTGTTTCTGCTTCAAAGGAAAGCAGCTAGGAGAAAGTTTCTTTTGCCAGTGTGTGAGGGAGCTGGAAAGCTGCAGAATGGTGCAGGGGATTCCAGGCTAGGCCATTCCTGGCTGGGTCTATAAGCAGAAGGAGTGCTTTTTCTAAACGGCATTTCTATGGTTCTTCAATGGGGCTAGGATGTAAACGTGTTTCTGCTTCAAAGGAAAGCAGCTAGGAGAAAGTTTCTTTTGCCAGTGTGTGAGGGAGCTGGAAAGCTGCAGAATGGTGCAGGGGATTCCAGGCTAGGCCATTCCTGGCTGGGTCTATAAGCAGAAGGAGTGCTTTTTCTAAACGGCATTTCTATGGTTCTTCAATGGGGCTAGGATGTAAACGTGTTTCTGCTTCAAAGGAAAGCAGCTAGGAGAAAGTTTCTTTTGCCAGTGTGTGAGGGAGCTGGAAAGCTGCAGAATGGTGCAGGGGATTCCAGGCTAGGCCATTCCTGGCTGGGTCTATAAGCAGAAGGAGTGCTTTTTCTAAACGGCATTTCTATGGTTCTTCAATGGGGCTAGGATGTAAACGTGTTTCTGCTTCAAAGGAAAGCAGCTAGGAGAAAGTTTCTTTTGCCAGTGTGTGAGGGAGCTGGAAAGCTGCAGAATGGTGCAGGGGATTCCAGGCTAGGCCATTCCTGGCTGGGTCTATAAGCAGAAGGAGTGCTTTTTCTAAACGGCATTTCTATGGTTCTTCAATGGGGCTAGGATGTAAACGTGTTTCTGCTTCAAAGGAAAGCAGCTAGGAGAAAGTTTCTTTTGCCAGTGTGTGAGGGAGCTGGAAAGCTGCAGAATGGTGCAGGGGATTCCAGGCTAGGCCATTCCTGGCTGGGTCTATAAGCAGAATGAGTGCTTTTTCTAAACGGCATTTCTATGGTTCTTCAATGGGGCTAGGATGTAAACGTGTTTCTGCTTCAAAGGAAAGCAGCTAGGAGAAAGTTTCTTTTGCCAGTGTGTGAGGGAGCTGGAAAGCTGCAGAATGGTGCAGGGGATTCCAGGCTAGGCCATTCCTGGCTGGGTCTATAAGCAGAAGGAGTGCTTTTTCTAAACGGCATTTCTATGGTTCTTCAATGGGGCTAGGATGTAAACGTGTTTCTGCTTCAAAGGAAAGCAGCTAGGAGAAAGTTTCTTTTGCCAGTGTGTGAGGGAGCTGGAAAGCTGCAGAATGGTGCAGGGGATTCCAGGCTAGGCCATTCCTGGCTGGGTCTATAAGCAGAAGGAGTGCTTTTTCTAAACGGCATTTCTATGGTTCTTCAATGGGGCTAGGATGTAAACGTGTTTCTGCTTCAAAGGAAAGCAGCTAGGAGAAAGTTTCTTTTGCCAGTGTGTGAGGGAGCTGGAAAGCTGCAGAATGGTGCAGGGGATTCCAGGCTAGGCCATTCCTGGCTGGGTCTATAAGCAGAAGGAGTGCTTTTTCTAAACGGCATTTCTATGGTTCTTCAATGGGGCTAGGATGTAAACGTGTTTCTGCTTCAAAGGAAAGCAGCTAGGAGAAAGTTTCTTTTGCCAGTGTGTGAGGGAGCTGGAAAGCTGCAGAATGGTGCAGGGGATTCCAGGCTAGGCCATTCCTGGCTGGGTCTATAAGCAGAAGGAGTGCTTTTTCTAAACGGCATTTCTATGGTTCTTCAATGGGGCTAGGATGTAAACGTGTTTCTGCTTCAAAGGAAAGCAGCTAGGAGAAAGTTTCTTTTGCCAGTGTGTGAGGAGCTGGAAAGCTGCAGAATGGTGCAGGGGATTCCAGGCTAGGCCATTCCTGGCTGGGTCTATAAGCAGAAGGAGTGCTTTTTCTAAACGGCATTTCTATGGTTCTTCAATGGGGCTAGGATGTAAACGTGTTTCTGCTTCAAAGGAAAGCAGCTAGGAGAAAGTTTCTTTTGCCAGTGTGTGAGGGAGCTGGAAAGCTGCAGAATGGTGCAGGGGATTCCAGGCTAGGCCATTCCTGGCTGGGTCTATAAGCAGAAGGAGTGCTTTTTCTAAACGGCATTTCTATGGTTCTTCAATGGGGCTAGGATGTAAACGTGTTTCTGCTTCAAAGGAAAGGAGCTAGGAGAAAGTTTCTTTTGCCAGTGTGTGAGGGAGCTGGAAAGCTGCAGAATGGTGCAGGGGATTCCAGGCTAGGCCATTCCTGGCTGGGTCTATAAGCAGAAGGAGTGCTTTTTCTAAACGGCATTTCTATGGTTCTTCAATGGGGCTAGGATGTAAACGTGTTTCTGCTTCAAAGGAAAGCAGCTAGGAGAAAGTTTCTTTTGCCAGTGTGTGAGGGAGCTGGAAAGCTGCAGAATGGTGCAGGGGATTCCAGGCTAGGCCATTCCTGGCTGGGTCTATAAGCAGAATGAGTGCTTTTTCTAAACGGCATTTCTATGGTTCTTCAATGGGGCTAGGATGTAAACGTGTTTCTGCTTCAAAGGAAAGGAGCTGGTTGAAAGTTTCTTTTGCCAGTGTGTGAGGGAGCTGGAAAGCTGCAGAAAGGTGCAGGGGATTCCAGGCTAGGCCATTCCTGGCTGGGTCTATAAGCAGAATGAATGCTTTTTCTAAATGGCATTTCTATGGTTCTTCAATGGGGCTAGGATGTAAACGTGTTTCTGCTTCAAAGGAAAGGAGCTGGGAGAAAGTTTCTTTTGCCAGTGTGTGAGGGAGCTGGAAAGCTGCAGAATGGTGCAGGGGATTCCAGGCTAGGCCATTCCTGGCTGGGTCTATAAGCAGAATGAGTGCTTTTTCTAAACGGCATTTCTATCCTTCTTCAAAGGGGATAGGATCAGAAGGTGTTTCTGCTTCAAAGGAAAGGAGCTAGGAGAAAGTTTCTTTTGCCAGTGTGTGAGGGAGCTGGAAAGCTGCAGAAAGGTGCAGGGGATTCCAGGCTAGGCCATTCCTGGCTGGGTCTATAAGCAGAATGAGTGCTTTTTCTAAACGGCATTTCTATGGTTCTTCAATGGGGCTAGGATGTAAACGTGTTTCTGCTTCAAAGGAAAGGAGCTAGGAGAAAGTTTCTTTTGCCAGTGTGTGAGGGAGCTGGAAAGCTGCAGAATGGTGCAGGGGATTCCAGGCTAGGCCATTCCTGGCTGGGTATATAAGCAGAATGTGTGCTTTTTCTAAACGTCATTTCTATGGTTCTTCCATGGGGCTAGGATGTAAACGTGTTTCTGCTTCAAAGGAAAGGAGCTAGGAGAAAGTTTCTTTTGCCAGTGTGTGAGGGAGCTGGAAAGCTGCAGAATGGTGCAGGGGATTCCAGGCTAGGCCATTCCTGGCTGGGTCTATAAGCAGAATGAGTGCTTTTTCTAAACGGCATTTCTATGGTTCTTCAAAGGGGCTAGGATTTAAAGGTGTTTCTGCTTCAAAGGAAAGGAGCTAGGAGAAAGTTTCTTTTGCCAGTGTGTGAGGGAGCTGGAAAGCTGCAGAATGGTGCAGGGGATTCCAGGCTAGGCCATTCCTGGCTGGGTCTATAAGCAGAATGAGTGCTTTTTCTAAACGTCATTTCTATGGTTCTTCCATGGGGCCAGGATGTAAACGTTTTTCTGCTTCAAAGGAAAGGAGCTAGGAGAAAGTTTCTTTTGCCAGTGTGTGAGGGAGCTGGAAAGCTGCAGAATGGTGCAGGGGATTCCAGGCTAGGCCATTCCTGGCTGGGTCTATAAGCAGAATGAGTGCTTTTTCTAAACGGCATTTCTATGGTTCTTCAATGGGGCTAGGATGTAAACGTGTTTCTGCTTCAAAGGAAAGGAGCTAGGAGAAAGTTTCTTTTGCCAGTGTGTGAGGGAGCTGGAAAGCTGCAGAATGGTGCAGGGGATTCCAGGCTAGGCCATTCCTGGCTGGGTCTATAAGCAGAATGAATGCTTTTTCTAAACGGCATTTCTATGGTTCTTCAGTGGGGCTAGGATGTAAACGTGTTTCTGCTTCAAAGGAAAGGAGCTGGGAGAAAGTTTCTTTTGCCAGTGTGTGAGGGAGCTGGAAAGCTGCAGAATGGTGCAGGGGATTCCAGGCTAGGCCATTCCTGGCTGGGTCTATAAGCAGAATGAGTGCTTTTTCTAAACGGCATTTCAATCCTTCTTCAAAGGGGATAGGATCAAAAGGTGTTTCTGCTTCAAAGGAAAGGAGCTAGGAGAAAGTTTCTTTTGCCAGTGTGTGAGGGAGCTGGAAAGCTGCAGAATGGTGCAGGGGATTCCAGGCTAGGCCATTCCTGGCTGGGTCTATAAGCAGAATGAGTGCTTTTTCTAAACGTCATTTCTATGTTTCTTCAAAGGGGCTAGGATGTAAAAGTGTTTCTGCTTCAAAGGAAAGGAGCTAGGAGAAAGTTTCTTTTGCCAGTGTGTGAGGGAGCTGGAAAGCTGCAGAATGGTGCAGGAGATTCCAGGCTAGGCCATTCCTGGCTGGGTCTATAAGCAGAATGAGTGCTTATTCTAAACGGCATTTCTATGGTTCTTCCATGGGGTCGGATGTAAACGTGATTCTGCTTCAAAGGAAAGGAGCTAGGAGAAAGTTTCTTTTGCCAGTGTGTGAGGGAGCTGGAAAGCTGCAGAATGGTGCAGGGGATTCCAGGCTAGGCCATTCCTGGCTGGGTCTATAAGCAGAATGAGTGCTTTTTCTAAACGTCATTTCTATGGTTCTTCAATGGGGCTAGGATGTAAACGTGTTTCTGCTTCAAAGGAAAGGAGCTAGGAGAAAGTTTCTTTTGCCAGTGTGTGAGGGAGCTGGAAAGCTGCAGAAAGGTGCAGGGGATTCCAGGCTAGGCCATTCCTGGCTGGGTCTATAAGCAGAATGAATGCTTTTTCTAAATGGCATTTCTATGGTTCTTCAATGGGGCTAGGATGTAAACGTGTTTCTGCTTCAAAGGAAAGGAGCTGGGAGAAAGTTTCTTTTGCCAGTGTGTGAGGGAGCTGGAAAGCTGCAGAATGGTGCAGGGGATTCCAGGCTAGGCCATTCCTGGCTGGGTCTATAAGCAGAATGAGTGCTTTTTCTAAACTGGCATTTCTATGGTTCTTCAAAGGGGCTAGGATGTAAAGTTGTTTCTGCTTCAAAGGAAAGGAGCTAGGAGAAAGTTTCTTTTGCCAGTGTGTGAGGGAGCTGGAAAGCTGCAGAATGGTGCAGGGGATTCCAGGCTAGGCCATTCCTGGCTGGGTCTATAAGCAGAAAGAGTGCTTTTTCTAAACGTCGTTTCTATGGTTCTTCCATGGGGCTAGGATGTAAACGTGTTTCTGCTTCAAAGGAAAGGAGCTAGGAGAAAGTTTCTTTTGCCAGTGTGTGAGGGAGCTGGAAAGCTGCAGAATGGTGCAGGGGATTCCAGGCTAGGCCATTCCTGGCTGGGTATATAAGCAGAATGAGTGCTTTTTCTAAACGTCATTTCTATGGTTCTTCCATGGGGCTAGGATGTAAACGTGTTTCTGCTTCAAAGGAAAGGAGCTAGGAGAAAGTTTCTTTTGCCAGTGTGTGAGGGAGCTGGAAAGCTGCAGAATGGTGCAGGGGATTCCAGGCTAGGCCATTCCTGGCTGGGTCTATAAGCAGAATGAGTGCTTTTTCTAAACGGCATTTCTATGGTTCTTCAAAGTGGGAAGGATTTAAAAGTGTTTCTGCTTCAAAGGAAAGGAGCTAGGAGAAAGTTTCTTTTGCCAGTGTGTGAGGGAGCTGGAAAGCTGCAGAATGGTGCAGGGGATTCCAGGCTAGGCCATTCCTGGCTGGGTCTATAAGCAGAATGAGTGCTTTTTCTAAACGGCATTTCTATGGTTCTTCAATGGGGCTAGGATGTAAAGTGTTTCTGCTTCAAAGGAAAGGAGCTAGGAGAAAGTTTCTTTTGCCAGTGTGTGAGGGAGCTGGAAAGCTGCAGAATGGTGCAGGGGATTCCAGGCTAGGCCATTCCTGGCTGGGTCTATAAGCAGAATGAGTGCTTTTTCTAAACGGCATTTCTATGGTTCTTCAAAGGGGCTAGGATGTAAACGTGTTTCTGCTTCAAAGGAAAGGAGCTAGGAGAAAGTTTCTTTTGCCAGTGTGTGAGGGAGCTGGAAAGCTGCAGAATGGTGCAGGAGATTCCAGGCTAGGCCATTCCTGGCTGGGTCTATAAGCAGAATGAGTGCTTTTTCTAAACGTCGTTTCTATGGTTCTTCCATGGGGCCAGGATGTAAACGTTTTTCTGCTTCAAAGGAAAGGAGCTAGGAGAAAGTTTCTTTTGCCAGTGTGTGAGGGAGCTGGAAAGCTGCAGAATGGTGCAGGGGATTCCAGGCTAGGCCATTCCTGGCTGGGTCTATAAGCAGAATGAGTGCTTTTTCTAAACGGCATTTCTATCCTTCTTCAAAGGGGATAGGATCAAAAGGTGTTTCTGCTTCAAAGGAAAGGAGCTAGGAGAAAGTTTCTTTTGCCAGTGTGTGAGGGAGCTGGAAAGCTGCAGAATGGTGCAGGGGATTCCAGGCTAGGCCATTCCTGGCTGGGTCTATAAGCAGAATGAATGCTTTTTCTAAACGGCATTTCTATGGTTCTTCAATGGGGCTAGGATGTAAATGTGTTTCTGCTTCAAAGGAAAGGAGCTGGAGAAAGTTTCTTTTGCCAGTGTGTGAGGGAGCTGGAAAGCTGCAGAATGGTGCAGGGGATTCCAGGCTAGGCCATTCCTGGCTGGGTCTATAAGCAGAATGAATGCTTTTTCTAAACGGCATTTCTATGGTTCTTCAAAGGGGATAGGATCAAAATGTGTTTCTGCTTCAAAGGAAAGGAGCTAGGAGAAAGTTTCTTTTGCCAGTGTGTGAGGGAGCTGGAAAGCTGCAGAACGGTGCAGGGGATTCCAGGCTAGGCCATTCCTGGCTGGGTCTATAAGCAGAATGAGTGCTTTTTCTAAATGGCATTTCTATGGTTCTTCAATGGGGCTTAGATGTAAATGTGTTTTTGCTTCAAAGGAAAGGAGCTGGGAGAAAGTTTCTTTTGCCAGTGTGTGAGGGAGCTGGAAAGCTGCAGAATGGTGCTGGGGATTCCAGGCTAGGCCATTCCTGGCTGGGTCTATAACCAGAACGAATGCTTTTTCTAAATGACATTTCTATGGTTCTTCAATGGGGCTAGGATGTAAACGTGTTTCTGCTTCAAAGGAAAGGAGCTGGGAGAAAGTTTCTTTTGCCAGTGTGTGAGGGAGCTGGAAAGCTGCAGAATGGTGCAGTGGATTCCAGGCTAGGCCATTCCTGGCTGGGCCTATAAGCAGAATGAGTGCTTTTTCTAAACGGCATTTCAATCCTTCTTCAAAGGGGATAGGATAAAAAGGTGTTTCTGCTACAAAGGAAAGGAGCTAGGAGAAAGTTTCTTTTGCCAGTGTGTGAGTGTCATGGAGAGTAGCAAAAGCTCTCTAAGCTTCTCTAAGCTTTTGCTATATTGTGTAGTTTCTAGTGCCTCACATTCAAGCCAGAAGCATCGAAAACCCAAAACAATCTTTCAGTCCCATGGGAAGATTTCTCCCCAGGGTAAGTGAAAAGGTAAACACTGGCCATGTTTTCCCTTCCACTTGACCTCGCTTTCTAGACAACAGGGTATTGTTTTGGTTAAGTAGAAACGACTATCTCAAGCCTGCCCAGCACCTGCAGGTGGGCTGGCCTGAGGAGTGGTCTTTATATTGTTTGAGTAAAATTATCCAATTATATAGATTGCTTACTGTTTTTTACCAATGTATGTGAATAACGTAAAAGTGGTCCGAGTTGTGGGCTAGTCCTATTTTGGAACATTATAAAAATGGTGGACAGGCCAGGATCGAGTGCTCGTGCTCGTGCTCGTGCTCGTGCCCTTGCGCTCTTGCCCTAGCCTTCTGGGTCTGCCTCTTGCACTTCTGGGTTTTTCCAGCCTTTCTGGTTTTTTTTTCCCGGACTTAACAACAACAAACTGCTCGCCGATCTAGCCTCGCCTCGGGCGGACGCCGAGTCGCAGAGGCTAAAGCCTGCATGCCTGGACCCTCATCGGGAGAATGAGAGACTCCTACCAAGCTACAGACTGTGAGTAGCTGACGAACTATTAACTCAAACCACAAAACCTCAAAAGAACTCTCTTTAAACATCATAGACTCTTTAATTTGCCATTTTCGGAAATGTTACTTTGATCTCAATCAAAAAGAATTCACAGTGGTGGTGTAGTTTCGGGAAGAGGGAATCCGCATTCTTTGCAATAAATCACTGATAAAATAGTCAACGCCTCGCGTATTTTCCCCATAACTCTGCCGCGAAACTGCGTTCCACGACAGATTTGGTGTCAGAAGTGGGATTGAGAAACTGAAGTAACAGCCGAGTTTAAAAATGGCCCAGTTCGGAAGGAGTTCTCCCGCAGCAGGAGATGCCAGATCGCCAGATCTCACAGACACCCTGTATGCCAGATTAGCTTCCGTGTTTGAATCAGCTAATTTTAGGAAAGCTCTGACGGCAAGGGAGGATGAGCATCTAGAGCAAATAAATGTTAGGTCAGCTAATATAATCGTGTCTCTCTACGAAGCTTTTGGAGATATCGAGGGAGTTGACAAAGAAAGTTTTTTTGATCTGGGTGTTGGCGTGTTCAGATCACAAGTTGATATAGAGTCTTGCAGGCATGTTGCAGAGGCATGGAGGCTGGAGGCAGAGGCGCACAAACGTGAGATAGAGACGTACAAACGTGAGGCAGAGACGTATAAACAGGAGGTCAAAAAGCTGAACGATGAGAATGCCCGGAAAGAATTGCATTTAGAGCAAGCGCGTCAAGAAATCAAGTCGTTGCAGAGTGAGAGAGAAGCTCTGTTAAAAGACGTTGTCAGGCGGAACTTGAGCTTTCGCGCAGAGCCCGCTGTGACTGAGGACAGGATGAGAAGTATGGAGGAAAAGTTAGACAGGTTACTAAGCCGAAAGTCACAGTCCGGGAGCACTTCCCGAACGCAATCAGCCGTTAGTTCCCGCGCGGACACACCGCAGCCGCGATCGCATATTGGGTCTCGGACAGAAACTCCGCAGCCCTCGACCCACCGTCGAGAGTCAATTGGTTATCTAGGCTTGCCAACTTTTACTCCGATATGTCCTGAGAAGTCACAGCAGCCCGTGGTTCGCTGGAAAGAGCCGGTAGCTACCCCATCTCAGACCCAGGAGTTGCAACTCTTGCACTCTCCGCCTAGAGTCTCTCGCGTCAGTACGCCTTTACACGAGCCCGATTTCTTTAAAATATATCCGGTGAGGCACCTTCCTCAGCCAATGAATCCCCAACCAGTGGCAGAGCCGTCCCTGTTGCCGCTAAAGCCATGCGGCTCGATACCGCGTCCACCGTTTAACTCACCAATGCCGGTCCAGCCGGACGCCGCTTTGCCCCAGCCGCAGCCGGTTCAAGTCCCGGTGATTCCGCCGGAGCCTCGAACGCCTCCGTTGATGCAGGCACCCCAGCCACCGGCAGCGTCATTACTAACAGTAGCGGAGCCGATAGCCCAGACACAGCCGCAACCCCAGGCTTTGCAGTACGGGTTGGCGGCACGCCCGCGGGCAATGCCCAGGCAGCCTGCTTTGCCGCCGGACGCTGTGTTGCCTTCACAGCCGACAGCGGTAGAACCGTATCCGGTCCCACAGCAGCCGGCTCAGGTCCTGGTGATTCAGCCGAAGCTGCTAATGCCTTCACAGCCGACTCTGCTTCAGCAGCCGATCTTGCCGACAACCCCGTTTCCGACGGTGCAGCTGCTAGCACAGGAGCTTCAGACGACCCCGCAGGTCCCGGCGCTTCAGTCGCCGACACCAGCAGTAACGCAGCCGATAATCCAGCCGCGGGTCCCGCAGCAGCAGTCGTCCGCAGTCCCGCAGGCAGCAGCTACGGTGCCGCTTTTCCCGGCACAACCATCTTCTCAATCTCAGTCCGTTCCAGCGTTTCAGCAGGTCCCGATGCCGTCTCAAGTTCAACCATCGGCAGCGCCGCCGCAGCCGCCATCTTCTCAGCCATCTTCACAACAAGAACGGCCGCCATCTTCTCAACCGCCACGCCCTGAGCAACCAGCGCCGAGTACGCCTGTGCAGCGCCACGCCGCGTCGCAACCTGCAGCTACGTCTATTGATAGCGACACGGAAGTGGAGGAGGTGCACCACAAAATGAAGTCCTACTCCGTAAATCCTCTCTTTGCGTCTGAAACTTCGCAAGGACCGAAAGGAGGCAAAACAACAACCACGAAAATAAAATCGTACACAGAAACGCAGATAGATAATCTTAGGGAAACTTATTCCCGCATGCCTAATGAATCCATAATTGAGTATGTGTATCGTGTGGTCCAAAGGGGGGCGGAAAGGATTATCTTATCTCGTGGAGAGGTGGGAAGAACTAACTGGGGACCCGAGGTATTTCTTGGGGATGGTCCTGAGGGAGACCTTGCATTGAGTGCTAGGATCTTTCATTGGGCTAGTGCTTATGAGCCTTCAGATAGGGGTGATCCTACAGAATTTTGGATCAGATCCCCTGTTGAGTTAAATGAAGCATTTACTATGGTTGCCTGTATCCAAGCTGTGAATCATAAGGGGTTATATGCACATGCCATGGATGCCCCAGTAGAGCCACCGAGGCTTAGACCTCTGATAAAGGGTATGCCTGGCTTCATAAAGGCTGAAGGCATTAGGATAAGGAGACAAATCGAGAATGCAATACAAAAGAATGAAGAGCAAGGGCAGAGTTCACAAAGTGTAGTACATCATCCTACGTGGAGGGAAGTGCTTACAGAACTAGCCACTCTAGGGAGAGAAATGGGTTATCATGATCCTTTATCTGTGCCAGAATCTGTCTTTCAGAAGGAAAAGCAGTCTGGAGGCAGGAGCAGCAGCTCGACATCACGAGGAAAACACCAAACAGTACGACATGCCTGGACATCTGGTAACCCTGACGAGAGTCCAAAATCGAGTCCACGATCACGTCCCAGGGGGAGCCCTGAGCTTAATCGTCGCTCTGAATCTGGAATAATGTGGGTACCGAGTTCTCTAGGTAAGGGTGTAATCCCACTGCAGGAGCAGAAATATGCAGTGAAACCTCGTGATGTGTTTCAGAGGAAACAGGCAGAGCGTGATCCTGCGAAAACTGAGCTCAGTACTGTAATTAAAACCATGTTAGAGATGAAAAGGATATTAGAACATCTGGAAAGAAATGGTGAAGGAAAGGTGAAGCAGAACCGTAAGAAAGGCTCTGCAAGCACGTCTCCTACCAAGTCAGGTTCTCCTGATCGGGGAGGAGATAAGAGCAAATCAAAAAACTAGGTGTGGCGGTGAATGATTCAGGCCACACTCATCGCTCTGTTTCCGAATGTCGATGGTCTGACAAACCTGAACCCTATATCATGATTCCTACTGGACCAACTAGAACTGCTGTCAAATACCTAATAGATACAGGTGCACAAATTACAGTGCTAAATGTACAACTAGCAAAGCATCTGAAAATATTACCATCCCGGAGAAAGGTAAACATAACAGGTGTTACAGGACAACCTGAAACATGCTATTTAGCCAAAGCACAGCTGTGGCTACCTGGGGAGAAAAGAAGTACCCTGGTAGAGTTAGCATTGGCTTCGTGCAAACATAATATCCTTGGGTTTGATGTTCTAGCAGGTAGAAGATGGCACCTTCCTGACGGAACATTATGGAGCTTTGGTGCTTATGAGATGAGGAATAAGAGGCAAAGGTTAGTCTGTGCTTGTGTTCGCTTATTGCAAACAGCTCCTCCTTTGCCAAAGTCACACATTACTTGTGTTGCACAGTATCCATTGCCAGCTGCAGCTAAGCAAGGTATCACTGAAGTGATAGCTGATCTTGAGAAGAGACAGATTATCACTAGAACTCATTCTCCTTACAATTCACCTGTTTGGCCAGTCCGAAAATCGAATGGCCGATGGAGATTGACGGTAGATTTCCGGAAGCTAAATAGTAACACTCCTCCTCTTACTGCAGCAGTTCCTAGTCTTTCGTCCACAGTGACAGCAATCCAAGCGGCTTCTCACACCTGGATGGCGACTCTAGACGTGAAGGACATGTTCTTCATGGTGCCGTTGAGAGAAGAGGACAAACCGCAGTTTGCTTTTACCTGGCAAGGTATTCAGTACACATTCAACCGTCTTCCACAAGGATACAAACACAGCGCAACCATTGCACACAATGCACTTGCAGCTTTGCTTGACACTGTTCAACTTCCTAAGGATGTTAAGATGTACCATTACATTGATGATATCTTGGTGGGAGGGAATGACAAAGAGCAAGTTGGCGCAGTAGCTGAGAATATCCGAGAGCTGTTGATTAGCCAGGGTTTGACCATTCCAAAGGAAAAGTGTCAAGGTCCAAGTCAAGAGGTAAAATTCCTGGGATCATGGTGGATAGCAGGTGCAGTGTCTGTGCCAGATGACACTCTTCAGAGCATTGAAAAGGGCCAAATACCCCAAAATAGAAAAGAGTTACAACAGTTGTTGGGTACTCTGGGTTACTGGAGGAAACATGTTCCAGGTTTCTCAGTAATTGCCCATCCTCTGTATGATTTGCTTAAGAAGAACAAGCATTGGGATTGGACTCCAGAACATTCTGATAGCCTGAGGTTTCTAAAGGATGAATTAAAGGCATATCAGAAGTTGGGGCCTTTACACCCAAAAGATGCCCTGAGGGCTGAATGGGGTTTTTCCGTAAATGCCTCATACTGTGGAATTTTCCAGAGAGGACCCAATGGTCCTAGTAGAGCTCTCATGTTTTCATCAACAGCATTCAAAGAGGCCGAAATTCGGTACTCAGATTGGGAAAAGGGACTTCTTTCCCTAACTCGAGCTGTTAAGGAAGCAGAAAAGCTTCGTACTGCACAAGATGTTGTAGTACAAGGCCCATTTCCTCTGCTAAAAGCGATCCTTAAAGGAACTCTTCCACCAGAAGGAATTGCCCAAAAGGCTACTGTTAGAAAGTGGTATGCCTATTTAGAGGGAATTTCACAGCTGATGCCGCTGAAAGAGGGACCTACAAAGGTATCCAAACTTCAGCAACCCATAAATCCTGATAAAGCTCTGCTTAGTCAGCCATATAAGCCTTCTCCTATTCAGGTAGCCCCTGAGATGACCGCAGACTCCGACAAATCGGGAGTGTGGTTCACAGATGCATCCTCTCGGAGGGTAGGGGCGAAGTGGCACTACAAAGCCGCTGCCTTGGAGATTGCTACAGGCCAGACCATCACTGAAGAAGGTGATGGCAGTGCACAGGTAGGGGAGTTGCGTGCTCTTATAATAGCAGCCGAGAAGGGAGCAACAACTATTTACACTGATTCTTATTCCACGTTCAAAGGCGCCACTGAGTGGATTTGCCAGTGGGAAGCGAATCAGTGGAAGGTGTCAGGTGCGGAAGTCTGGAGAGTCGAAGACTGGAAAAGGCTATTAGAGATTGGCCGATCCAGACCCCTCAAAGTTGGTTGGGTAGAAGGGCATTCCAAAAAGCAAACACCAGCTACCACCTGGAATAATCAAGCTGATTTCCTGGCAAAGATCAACATAGTGGATGAGGACAAAGGAGAATGGTGGAGATTAGCTGAGTGGCTTCATATTAAAAGAGGTCATTCAGGAAAGGCAGACCTTTACTTCGAGTGTAGGTCTAGAGGGTGGCCAGTTTCTATGAGTACCTGTAAGGAACTCATTTCATCTTGTCCACAGTGCAGAATCAGGCTTAAACAAAATCATCCCAATCTAGCTCCAGCACAGCATATCAGAGAGGACAAAAGGTTATGGAGTACATGGCAAGTTGACTATGTGGGTCCTTTAAAGCCCTCACACGGGAAGAAATATATACTGGTGGGGGTGGAAGTGGTTTCAGGATTAGTCATGGCTACAGCAACTAGTGCTGCCACAGGAGCTCAAACTATTGAGGTCTTGAAGCAGTGGTTTAGTGTCTTACCAATGCCAGAGTACATTCAAAGTGATAATGGATCTCACTTTACAGCGTCTTCTGTACAAGACTGGGCTAAGGGTGAGGGAATTACATGGGTGTTCCATACTCCCTATTATCCTCAAGCTAATGGTATTGTAGAGAGAACAAATGCTCTGATTAAGAAACATGCCATGGTATCCAAAGGTAACTGGGATAAACGCTTGCCATACGCAATTTTCATTGTGAACAACAGATGGGGTAATTATGGTAGTCCTAAAATAAGGGCATTTTGTCCTGACAATCCAGTGGAGAATGTTAATCATCCACCAGATAAATCTCAGCACTCTCAACAGTCATTACACAAATTACAGGTGGGACAACCAGTAATGGTAAACTTACCTTCAATTGGAGTAGTGCCTATGACCCTGACAAAACCAAATGGGTTGTATGCTTGGGAAGCAACTGATGTAAGTGGGAAGACTCATCGTATCAGTGCACGATGGATTCTCCCAGACTTCTGAACTGCTTTTGCATATACCAGGTTTCCTGCTTTGTAAATGTTCAATAAAGCTTTGTTTATTCAGGGGGGTGGGCATAAGTGTTAAGTTAGTCTGAATTAGAGTTATGCTTATGTATTAGTTATGTTGTATTTCATTTTTGCTTTTCCGATTCTTGGCTTAATGTGAGCCAGGGGGTGGAGTATGTCATGGAGAGTAGCAAAAGCTCTCTAAGCTTCTCTAAGCTTTTGCTATATTGTGTAGTTTCTAGTGCCTCACATTCAAGCCAGAAGCATCGAAAACCCAAAACAATCTTTCAGTCCCATGGGAAGATTTCTCCCCAGGGTAAGTGAAAAGGTAAACACTGGCCATGTTTTCCCTTCCACTTGACCTCGCTTTCTAGACAACAGGGTATTGTTTTGGTTAAGTAGAAACGACTATCTCAAGCCTGCCCAGCACCTGCAGGTGGGCTGGCCTGAGGAGTGGTCTTTATATTGTTTGAGTAAAATTATCCAATTATATAGATTGCTTACTGTTTTTTACCAATGTATGTGAATAACGTAAAAGTGGTCCGAGTTGTGGGCTAGTCCTATTTTGGAACATTATAAAAATGGTGGACAGGCCAGGATCGAGTGCTCGTGCTCGTGCTCGTGCTCGTGCTCGTGCCCTTGCGCTCTTGCCCTAGCCTTCTGGGTCTGCCTCTTGCACTTCTGGGTTTTTCCAGCCTTTCTGGTTTTTTTTTCCCGGACTTAACAACAACAAACTGCTCGCCGATCTAGCCTCGCCTCGGGCGGACGCCGAGTCGCAGAGGCTAAAGCCTGCATGCCTGGACCCTCATCGGGAGAATGAGAGACTCCTACCAAGCTACAGACTGTGAGTAGCTGACGAACTATTAACTCAAACCACAAAACCTCAAAAGAACTCTCTTTAAACATCATAGACTCTTTAATTTGCCATTTTCGGAAATGTTACTTTGATCTCAATCAAAAAGAATTCACAGTGGTGGTGTAGTTTCGGGAAGAGGGAATCCGCATTCTTTGCAATAAATCACTGATAAAATAGTCAACGCCTCGCGTATTTTCCCCATAACTCTGCCGCGAAACTGCGTTCCACGACAGTGAGGGAGCTGGAAAGCTGCAGAATGGTGCAGGAGATTCCAGGCTAGGCCATTCCTGGCTGGGTCTATAAGCAGAAGGAGTGCTTTTTCTAAACGTCGTTTCTATGGTTCTTCCATGGGGCCAGGATGTAAACGTGTTTCTGCTTCAAAGGAAAGGAGCTAGGAGAAAGTTTCTTTTGCCACTGTGTGAGGGAGCTGGAAAGCTGCAGAACGGTGCCAGGGATTCCAGGCTAGGCTATTCCTGGCTGGGCCTATAAGCAGAATGAGTGCTTTTTCTAAACGGCATTTCTATGGTTCTTCAAAGGGGCTAGGATGTAAATGGGTTTCTGCTTCAAAGGAAAGGAGCTAGGAGAAAGTTTCTTTTGCCAGTGTGTGAGGGAGCTGGAAAGCTGCAGAATGGTGCAGGGGATTCCAGGCTAGGCCATTCCTGGCTGGGTCTATAAGCAGAATGAATGCTTTTTCTAAATGGCATTTCTATGGTTCTTCAATGGGGCTTAGATGTAAATGTGTTTTTGCTTCAAAGGAAAGGAGCTAGGAGAAAGTTTCTTTTGCCAGTGTGTGAGGGAGTTGGAAAGATGCAGAATGGTGCAGGAGATTCCAGGCTAGGCCATTCCTGGCTGGGTCTATAAGCAGAATGAGTGCTTTTTCTAAACGGCATTTCAATCCTTCTTCAAAGGGGATAGGATAAAAAGGTGTTTCTGCTACAAAGGAAAGGAGCTAGGAGAAAGTTTCTTTTGCCAGTGTGTGAGGGAGCTGGAAAGCTGCAGAATGGTGCTGGGGAATCCAGGCTAGGCCATTCCTGGCTGGGTCTATAAGCAGAACGAATGCTTTTTCTAAATGGCATTTCTATGGTTCTTCAATGGGGCTAGGATGTAAACGTGTTTCTGCTTCAAAGGAAAGGAGCTGGGAGAAAGTTTCTTTTGCCAGTGTGTGAGGGAGCTGGAAAGCTGCAGAATGGTGCAGGGGATTCCAGGCTAGGCCATTCCTGGCTGGGTCTATAAGCAGAATGAGTGCTTTTTCTAAACGGCATTTCAATCCTTCTTCAAAGGGGATAGGATAAAAAGGTGTTTCTGCTACAAAGGAAAGGAGCTAGGAGAAAGTTTCTTTTGCCAGTGTGTGAGGGAGCTGGAAAGCTGCAGAATGGTGCAGGAGATTCCAGGCTAGGCCATTCCTGGCTGGGTCTATAAGCAGAATGAATGCTTTTTCTAAATGGCATTTCTATGGTTCTTCAATGGGGCTTAGATGTAAATGTGTTTTTGCTTCAAAGGAAAGGAGCTAGGAGAAAGTTTCTTTTGCCAGTGTGTGAGGGAGCTGGAAAGCTGCAGAAAGGTGCAGGGGATTCCAGGCTAGGCCATTCCTGGCTGGGTCTATAAGCAGAATGAGTGCTTTTTCTAAACGGCATTTCTATGGTTCTTCAAAGGGGCTAGGATGTAAAAGGTGTTTCTGCTTCAAAGGAAAGGAGCTAGGAGAAAGTTTCTTTTGCCAGTGTGTGAGGGAGCTGGAAAGCTGCAGAATGGTGCAGGGGATTCCAGGCTAGGCCATTCCTGGCTGGGCTATGGTTCTTCAATGGGGCTAGGATGTAAACGTGTTTCTGCTTCAAAGGAAAGGAGCTAGGAGAAAGTTTCTTTTGCCAGTGTGTGAGGGAGCTGGAAAGCTGCAGAATGGTGCAGGGGATTCCAGGCTAGGCCATTCCTGGCTGGGTCTATAAGCAGAATGAGTGCTTTTTCTAAACGGCATTTCTATGGTTCTTCAAAGGGGATAGGATAAAAAGGTGTTTCTGCTTCAAAGGAAAGGAGCTAGGAGAAAGTTTCTTTTGCCAGTGTGTGAGGGAGCTGGAAAGCTGCAGAATGGTGCAGGAGATTCCAGGCTAGGCCATTCCTGGCTGGGTCTATAAGCAGAATGAGTGCTTTTTCTAAACGTCGTTTCTATGGTTCTTCCATGGGGCCAGGATGTAAACGTGTTTCTGCTTCAAAGGAAAGGAGCTAGGAGAAAGTTTCTTCTGCCAGTGTGTGAGGGAGCTGGAAAGCTGCAGAACGGTGCAGGGGATTCCAGGCTAGGCCATTCCTGGCTGGGTCTATAAGCAGAATGAGTGCTTTTTCTAAACGGCATTTCTATGGTTCTTCCATGGGGCCAGGATGTAAACGTGTTTCTGCTTCAAAGGAAAGGAGCTAGGAGAAAGTTTCTTTTGCCAGTGTGTGAGGGAGCTGGAAAGCTGCAGAATGGTGCAGGGGATTCCAGGCTAGGCCATTCCTGGCTGGGTCTATAAGCAGAATGAGTGCTTTTTCTAAACGGCATTTCTATCCTTCTTCAAAGGGGATAGGATCAAAAGGTGTTTCTGCTTCAAAGGAAAGGAGCTAGGAGAAAGTTTCTTTTGCCAGTGTGTGAGGGAGCTGGAAAGCTGCAGAATGGTGCAGGGGATTCCAGGCTAGGCCATTCCTGGCTGGGTCTATAAGCAGAATGAGTGCTTTTTCTAAACGGCATTTCTATGGTTCTTCAATGGGGCTAGGATGTAAACGTGTTTCTGCTTCAAAGGAAAGGAGCTAGGAGAAAGTTTCTACTGCCAGTGTGTGAGGGAGCTGGAAAGCTGCAGAATGGTGCAGGGGATTCCAGGCTAGGCCATTCCTGGCTGGGTCTATAAGCAGAATGAGTGCTTTTTCTAAACGGCATTTCTATGCTTCTTCAAAGGTGATAGGATCAGAAGGCGTTTCTGCTTCAAAGGAAAGGAGCTAGGAGAAAGTTTCTTTTGCCAGTGTCTGAGGGAGCTGGAAAGCTGCAGAATGGTGCAGGAGATTCCAGGCTAGGCCATTCCTGGCTGGGTCTATAAGCAGAATGAGTGCTTTTTCTAAACGTCGTTTCTATGGTTCTTCCATGGGGCCAGGATGTAAACGTTTTTCTGCTTCAAAGGAAAGGAGCTAGGAGAAAGTTTCTTTTGCCAGTGTGTGAGGGAGCTGGAAAGCTGCAGAATGGTGCAGGGGATTCCAGGCTAGGCCATTCCTGGCTGGGTCTATAAGCAGAATGAATGCTTTTTCTAAACGGCATTTCTATGGTTCTTCAAAGGGGATAGGATCAAAAGTGTTTCTGCTTCAAAGGAAAGGAGCTAGGAGAAAGTTTCTTTTGCCAGTGTGTGAGGGAGCTGGAAAGCTGCAGAAAGGTGCAGGGGATTCCAGGCTAGGCCATTCCTGGCTGGGTCTATAAGCAGAATGAGTGCTTTTTCTAAACGGCATTTCTATGGTTCTTCAATGGGGCTAGGATGTAAACGTGTTTCTGCTTCAAAGGAAAGGAGCTGGGAGAAAGTTTCTTTTGCCAGTGTGTGAGGGAGCTGGAAAGCTGCAGAATGGTGCAGGGGATTCCAGGCTAGGCCATTCCTGGCTGGGTCTATAAGCAGAATGAGTGCTTTTTCTAAACGGCATTTCTATGGTTCTTCAATGGGGCTAGGATGTAAACGTGTTTCTGCTTCAAAGGAAAGGAGCTAGGAGAAAGTTTCTTTTGCCAGTGTGTGAGGGAGCTGGAAAGCTGCAGAATGGTGCAGGAGATTCCAGGCTAGGCCATTCCTGGCTGGGTCTATAAGCAGAATGAGTGCTTTTTCTAAACGGCATTTCAATCCTTCTTCAAAGGGGATAGGATAAAAAGGTGTTTCTGCTACAAAGGAAAGGAGCTAGGAGAAAGTTTCTTTTGCCAGTGTGTGAGGGAGCTGGAAAGCTGCAGAATGGTGCAGGAGATTCCAGGCTAGGCCATTCCTGGCTGGGTCTATAAGCAGAATGAATGCTTTTTCTAAATGGCATTTCTATGGTTCTTCAATGGGGCTAGGATGTAAATGTGTTTCTGCTTCAAAGGAAAGGAGCTGGGAGAAAGTTTCTTTTGCCAGTGTGTGAGGGAGCTGGAAAGCTGCAGAATGGTGCAGGGGATTCCAGGCTAGGCCATTCCTGGCTGGGTCTATAAGCAGAATGATTGCTTTTTCTAAACGGCATTTCTATGTTCTTCAAAGGGGATAGATAAAAGGTGTTTCTGCTTCAAAGGAAAGGAGCTAGGAGAAAGTTTCTTTTGCCAGTGTGTGAGGGAGCTGGAAAGCTGCAGAATGGTGCAGGGGATTCCAGGCTAGGCCATTCCTGGCTGGGTCTATAAGCAGAATGAGTGCTTTTTCTAAACGGCATTTCTATGGTTCTTCAAAGGGGCTAGGATGTAAACGTGATTCTGCTTCAAAGGAAAGGAGCTAGGAGAAAGTTTCTTTTGCCAGTGTGTGAGGGAGCTGGAAAGATGCAGAATGGTGCAGGGGATTCCAGGCTAGGCCATTCCTGGCTGGGTCTATAAGCAGAATGAGTGCTTTTTCTAAACGGCATTTCTATGGTTCTTCAATGGGGCTAGGATGTAAACGTGATTCTGCTTCAAAGGAAAGGAGCTAGGAGAAAGTTTCTTTTGCCAGTGTGTGAGGGAGCTGGAAAGCTGCAGAATGGTGCAGGTGATTCCAGGCTAGGCCATTCCTGGCTGGGTCTATAAGCAGAATGAGTGCTTTTTCTAAACTGGCATTTCTATGGTTCTTCAATGGGGCTAGATGTAAAAGTGTTTTCTGCTTCAAAGGAAAGGAGCTAGGAGAAAGTTTCTTTTGCCAGTGTGTGAGGGAGCTGGAAAGCTGCAGAATGGTGCAGGGGATTCCAGGCTAGGCCATTCCTGGCTGGGTCTATAAGCAGAATGAATGCTTTTTCTAAACGGCATTTCTATGGTTCTTCAATGGGGCTAGGATGTAAACGTGTTTCTGCTTCAAAGGAAAGGAGCTGGGAGAAAGTTTCTTTTGCCAGTGTGTGAGGGAGCTGGAAAGCTGCAGAATGGTGCAGGGGATTCCAGGCTAGGCCATTCCTGGCTGGGTCTATAAGCAGAATGAGTGCTTTTTCTAAACGGCATTTCTATGGTTTTCCCATGCCTAGGATGTACACGACGTGTTTCTGCTCAAAGGAAAGGAGCTGGGAGAAAGTTTCTTTTGCCAGTGTGTGAGGGAGCTGGAAAGCTGCAGAATGGTGCAGGGGATTCCAGGCTAGGCCATTCCTGGCTGGGTCTATAAGCAGAATGAGTGCTTTTTCTAAACGGCATTTCTATGGTTCTTCAATGGGGCTAGGATGTAAACGTGTTTCTGCTTCAAAGGAAAGCAGCTAGGAGAAAGTTTCTTTTGCCAGTGTGTGAGGGAGCTGGAAAGCTGCAGAATGGTGCAGGGGATTCCAGGCTAGGCCATTCCTGGCTGGGTCTATAAGCAGAATGAGTGCTTTTTCTAAACGGCATTTCTATGGTTCTTCAATGGGGCTAGGATGTAAACGTGTTTCTGCTTCAAAGGAAAGCAGCTAGGAGAAAGTTTCTTTTGCCAGTGTGTGAGGGAGCTGGAAAGCTGCAGAATGGTGCAGGGGATTCCAGGCTAGGCCATTCCTGGCTGGGTCTATAAGCAGAATGAGTGCTTTTTCTAAACGGCATTTCTATGGTTCTTCAATGGGGCTAGGATGTAAACGTGTTTCTGCTTCAAAGGAAAGCAGCTAGGAGAAAGTTTCTTTTGCCAGTGTGTGAGGGAGCTGGAAAGCTGCAGAATGGTGCAGGGGATTCCAGGCTAGGCCATTCCTGGCTGGGTCTATAAGCAGAATGAGTGCTTTTTCTAAACGGCATTTCTATGGTTCTTCAATGGGGCTAGGATGTAAACGTGTTTCTGCTTCAAAGGAAAGGCAGCTAGGAGAAAGTTTCTTTTGCCAGTGTGTGAGGGAGCTGGAAAGCTGCAGAATGGTGCAGGGGATTCCAGGCTAGGCCATTCCTGGCTGGGTCTATAAGCAGAATGAGTGCTTTTTCTAAACGGCATTTCTATGGTTCTTCAATGGGGCTAGGATGTAAACGTGTTTCTGCTTCAAAGGAAAGCAGCTAGGAGAAAGTTTCTTTTGCCAGTGTGTGAGGGAGCTGGAAAGCTGCAGAATGGTGCAGGGGATTCCAGGCTAGGCCATTCCTGGCTGGGTCTATAAGCAGAATGAGTGCTTTTTCTAAACGGCATTTCTATGGTTCTTCAATGGGGCTAGGATGTAAACGTGTTTCTGCTTCAAAGGAAAGCAGCTAGGAGAAAGTTTCTTTTGCCAGTGTGTGAGGGAGCTGGAAAGCTGCAGAATGGTGCAGGGGATTCCAGGCTAGGCCATTCCTGGCTGGGTCTATAAGCAGAATGAGTGCTTTTTCTAAACGGCATTTCTATGGTTCTTCAATGGGGCTAGGATGTAAACGTGTTTCTGCTTCAAAGGAAAGCAGCTAGGAGAAAGTTTCTTTTGCCAGTGTGTGAGGGAGCTGGAAAGCTGCAGAATGGTGCAGGGGATTCCAGGCTAGGCCATTCCTGGCTGGGTCTATAAGCAGAATGAGTGCTTTTTCTAAACGGCATTTCTATGGTTCTTCAATGGGGCTAGGATGTAAACGTGTTTCTGCTTCAAAGGAAAGCAGCTAGGAGAAAGTTTCTTTTGCCAGTGTGTGAGGGAGCTGGAAAGCTGCAGAATGGTGCAGGGGATTCCAGGCTAGGCCATTCCTGGCTGGGTCTATAAGCAGAATGAGTGCTTTTTCTAAACGGCATTTCTATGGTTCTTCTATGGGGCTAGGATGTAAACGTGTTTCTGCTTCAAAGGAAAGCAGCTAGGAGAAAGTTTCTTTTGCCAGTGTGTGAGGGAGCTGGAAAGCTGCAGAATGGTGCAGGGGATTCCAGGCTAGGCCATTCCTGGCTGGGTCTATAAGCAGAATGAGTGCTTTTTCTAAACGGCATTTCTATGGTTCTTCAATGGGGCTAGGATGTAAACGTGTTTCTGCTTCAAAGGAAAGCAGCTAGGAGAAAGTTTCTTTTGCCAGTGTGTGAGGGAGCTGGAAAGCTGCAGAATGGTGCAGGGGATTCCAGGCTAGGCCATTCCTGGCTGGGTCTATAAGCAGAATGAGTGCTTTTTCTAAACGGCATTTCTATGGTTCTTCAATGGGGCTAGGATGTAAACGTGTTTCTGCTTCAAAGGAAAGCAGCTAGGAGAAAGTTTCTTTTGCCAGTGTGTGAGGGAGCTGGAAAGCTGCAGAATGGTGCAGGGGATTCCAGGCTAGGCCATTCCTGGCTGGGTCTATAAGCAGAATGAGTGCTTTTTCTAAACGGCATTTCTATGGTTCTTCAATGGGGCTAGGATGTAAACGTGTTTCTGCTTCAAAGGAAAGCAGCTAGGAGAAAGTTTCTTTTGCCAGTGTGTGAGGGAGCTGGAAAGCTGCAGAATGGTGCAGGGGATTCCAGGCTAGGCCATTCCTGGCTGGGTCTATAAGCAGAATGAGTGCTTTTTCTAAACGGCATTTCTATGGTTCTTCAATGGGGCTAGGATGTAAACGTGTTTCTGCTTCAAAGGAAAGGCAGCTAGGAGAAAGTTTCTTTTGCCAGTGTGTGAGGGAGCTGGAAAGCTGCAGAATGGTGCAGGGGATTCCAGGCTAGGCCATTCCTGGCTGGGTCTATAAGCAGAAGGAGTGCTTTTTCTAAACGGCATTTCTATGGTTCTTCAATGGGGCTAGGATGTAAACGTGTTTCTGCTTCAAAGGAAAGCAGCTAGGAGAAAGTTTCTTTTGCCAGTGTGTGAGGGAGCTGGAAAGCTGCAGAATGGTGCAGGGGATTCCAGGCTAGGCCATTCCTGGCTGGGTCTATAAGCAGAATGAGTGCTTTTTCTAAACGGCATTTCTATGGTTCTTCAATGGGGCTAGGATGTAAACGTGTTTCTGCTTCAAAGGAAAGCAGCTAGGAGAAAGTTTCTTTTGCCAGTGTGTGAGGGAGCTGGAAAGCTGCAGAATGGTGCAGGGGATTCCAGGCTAGGCCATTCCTGGCTGGGTCTATAAGCAGAATGAGTGCTTTTTCTAAACGGCATTTCTATGGTTCTTCAATGGGGCTAGGATGTAAACGTGTTTCTGCTTCAAAGGAAAGCAGCTAGGAGAAAGTTTCTTTTGCCAGTGTGTGAGGGAGCTGGAAAGCTGCAGAATGGTGCAGGGCATTCCAGGCTAGGCCATTCCTGGCTGGGTCTATAAGCAGAATGAGTGCTTTTTCTAAACGGCATTTCTATGGTTCTTCAATGGGGCTAGGATGTAAACGTGTTTCTGCTTCAAAGGAAAGCAGCTAGGAGAAAGTTTCTTTTGCCAGTGTGTGAGGGAGCTGGAAAGCTGCAGAATGGTGCAGGGGATTCCAGGCTAGGCCATTCCTGGCTGGGTCTATAAGCAGAATGAGTGCTTTTTCTAAACGGCATTTCTATGGTTCTTCAATGGGGCTAGGATGTAAACGTGTTTCTGCTTCAAAGGAAAGCAGCTAGGAGAAAGTTTCTTTTGCCAGTGTGTGAGGGAGCTGGAAAGCTGCAGAATGGTGCAGGGGATTCCAGGCTAGGCCATTCCTGGCTGGGTCTATAAGCAGAATGAGTGCTTTTTCTAAACGGCATTTCTATGGTTCTTCAATGGGGCTAGGATGTAAACGTGTTTCTGCTTCAAAGGAAAGCAGCTAGGAGAAAGTTTCTTTTGCCAGTGTGTGAGGGAGCTGGAAAGCTGCAGAATGGTGCAGGGGATTCCAGGCTAGGCCATTCCTGGCTGGGTCTATAAGCAGAAGGAGTGCTTTTTCTAAACGGCATTTCTATGGTTCTTCAATGGGGCTAGGATGTAAACGTGTTTCTGCTTCAAAGGAAAGCAGCTAGGAGAAAGTTTCTTTTGCCAGTGTGTGAGGGAGCTGGAAAGCTGCAGAATGGTGCAGGGGATTCCAGGCTAGGCCATTCCTGGCTGGGTCTATAAGCAGAATGAGTGCTTTTTCTAAACGGCATTTCTATGGTTCTTCAATGGGGCTAGGATGTAAACGTGTTTCTGCTTCAAAGGAAAGCAGCTAGGAGAAAGTTTCTTTTGCCAGTGTGTGAGGGAGCTGGAAAGCTGCAGAATGGTGCAGGGGATTCCAGGCTAGGCCATTCCTGGCTGGGTCTATAAGCAGAATGAGTGCTTTTTCTAAACGGCATTTCTATGGTTCTTCAATGGGGCTAGGATGTAAACGTGTTTCTGCTTCAAAGGAAAGCAGCTAGGAGAAAGTTTCTTTTGCCAGTGTGTGAGGGAGCTGGAAAGCTGCAGAATGGTGCAGGGGATTCCAGGCTAGGCCATTCCTGGCTGGGTCTATAAGCAGAATGAGTGCTTTTTCTAAACGGCATTTCTATGGTTCTTCAATGGGGCTAGGATGTAAACGTGTTTCTGCTTCAAAGGAAAGCAGCTAGGAGAAAGTTTCTTTTGCCAGTGTGTGAGGGAGCTGGAAAGCTGCAGAATGGTGCAGGGGATTCCAGGCTAGGCCATTCCTGGCTGGGTCTATAAGCAGAATGAGTGCTTTTTCTAAACGGCATTTCTATGGTTCTTCAATGGGGCTAGGATGTAAACGTGTTTCTGCTTCAAAGGAAAGCAGCTAGGAGAAAGTTTCTTTTGCCAGTGTGTGAGGGAGCTGGAAAGCTGCAGAATGGTGCAGGGGATTCCAGGCTAGGCCATTCCTGGCTGGGTCTATAAGCAGAATGAGTGCTTTTTCTAAACGGCATTTCTATGGTTCTTCAATGGGGCTAGGATGTAAACGTGTTTCTGCTTCAAAGGAAAGCAGCTAGGAGAAAGTTTCTTTTGCCAGTGTGTGAGGGAGCTGGAAAGCTGCAGAATGGTGCAGGGGATTCCAGGCTAGGCCATTCCTGGCTGGGTCTATAAGCAGAATGAGTGCTTTTTCTAAACGGCATTTCTATGGTTCTTCAATGGGGCTAGGATGTAAACGTGTTTCTGCTTCAAAGGAAAGCAGCTAGGAGAAAGTTTCTTTTGCCAGTGTGTGAGGGAGCTGGAAAGCTGCAGAATGGTGCAGGGGATTCCAGGCTAGGCCATTCCTGGCTGGGTCTATAAGCAGAATGAGTGCTTTTTCTAAACGGCATTTCTATGGTTCTTCAATGGGGCTAGGATGTAAACGTGTTTCTGCTTCAAAGGAAAGCAGCTAGGAGAAAGTTTCTTTTGCCAGTGTGTGAGGGAGCTGGAAAGCTGCAGAATGGTGCAGGGGATTCCAGGCTAGGCCATTCCTGGCTGGGTCTATAAGCAGAATGAGTGCTTTTTCTAAACGGCATTTCTATGGTTCTTCAATGGGGCTAGGATGTAAACGTGTTTCTGCTTCAAAGGAAAGCAGCTAGGAGAAAGTTTCTTTTGCCAGTGTGTGAGGGAGCTGGAAAGCTGCAGAATGGTGCAGGGGATTCCAGGCTAGGCCATTCCTGGCTGGGTCTATAAGCAGAAGGAGTGCTTTTTCTAAACGGCATTTCTATGGTTCTTCAATGGGGCTAGGATGTAAACGTGTTTCTGCTTCAAAGGAAAGCAGCTAGGAGAAAGTTTCTTTTGCCAGTGTGTGAGGGAGCTGGAAAGCTGCAGAATGGTGCAGGGGATTCCAGGCTAGGCCATTCCTGGCTGGGTCTATAAGCAGAATGAGTGCTTTTTCTAAACGGCATTTCTATGGTTCTTCAATGGGGCTAGGATGTAAACGTGTTTCTGCTTCAAAGGAAAGCAGCTAGGAGAAAGTTTCTTTTGCCAGTGTGTGAGGGAGCTGGAAAGCTGCAGAATGGTGCAGGGGATTCCAGGCTAGGCCATTCCTGGCTGGGTCTATAAGCAGAATGAGTGCTTTTTCTAAACGGCATTTCTATGGTTCTTCAATGGGGCTAGGATGTAAACGTGTTTCTGCTTCAAAGGAAAGCAGCTAGGAGAAAGTTTCTTTTGCCAGTGTGTGAGGGAGCTGGAAAGCTGCAGAATGGTGCAGGGGATTCCAGGCTAGGCCATTCCTGGCTGGGTCTATAAGCAGAAGGAGTGCTTTTTCTAAACGGCATTTCTATGGTTCTTCAATGGGGCTAGGATGTAAACGTGTTTCTGCTTCAAAGGAAAGCAGCTAGGAGAAAGTTTCTTTTGCCAGTGTGTGAGGGAGCTGGAAAGCTGCAGAATGGTGCAGGGGATTCCAGGCTAGGCCATTCCTGGCTGGGTCTATAAGCAGAAGGAGTGCTTTTTCTAAACGGCATTTCTATGGTTCTTCAATGGGGCTAGGATGTAAACGTGTTTCTGCTTCAAAGGAAAGCAGCTAGGAGAAAGTTTCTTTTGCCAGTGTGTGAGGGAGCTGGAAAGCTGCAGAATGGTGCAGGGGATTCCAGGCTAGGCCATTCCTGGCTGGGTCTATAAGCAGAATGAGTGCTTTTTCTAAACGGCATTTCTATGGTTCTTCAATGGGGCTAGGATGTAAACGTGTTTCTGCTTCAAAGGAAAGGCAGCTAGGAGAAAGTTTCTTTTGCCAGTGTGTGAGGGAGCTGGAAAGCTGCAGAATGGTGCAGGGGATTCCAGGCTAGGCCATTCCTGGCTGGGTCTATAAGCAGAATGAGTGCTTTTTCTAAACGGCATTTCTATGGTTCTTCAATGGGGCTAGGATGTAAACGTGTTTCTGCTTCAAAGGAAAGCAGCTAGGAGAAAGTTTCTTTTGCCAGTGTGTGAGGGAGCTGGAAAGCTGCAGAATGGTGCAGGGGATTCCAGGCTAGGCCATTCCTGGCTGGGTCTATAAGCAGAATGAGTGCTTTTTCTAAACGGCATTTCTATGGTTCTTCAATGGGGCTAGGATGTAAACGTGTTTCTGCTTCAAAGGAAAGCAGCTAGGAGAAAGTTTCTTTTGCCAGTGTGTGAGGGAGCTGGAAAGCTGCAGAATGGTGCAGGGGATTCCAGGCTAGGCCATTCCTGGCTGGGTCTATAAGCAGAATGAGTGCTTTTTCTAAACGGCATTTCTATGGTTCTTCAATGGGGCTAGGATGTAAACGTGTTTCTGCTTCAAAGGAAAGCAGCTAGGAGAAAGTTTCTTTTGCCAGTGTGTGAGGGAGCTGGAAAGCTGCAGAATGGTGCAGGGGATTCCAGGCTAGGCCATTCCTGGCTGGGTCTATAAGCAGAATGAGTGCTTTTTCTAAACGGCATTTCTATGGTTCTTCAATGGGGCTAGGATGTAAACGTGTTTCTGCTTCAAAGGAAAGCAGCTAGGAGAAAGTTTCTTTTGCCAGTGTGTGAGGGAGCTGGAAAGCTGCAGAATGGTGCAGGGGATTCCAGGCTAGGCCATTCCTGGCTGGGTCTATAAGCAGAATGAGTGCTTTTTCTAAACGGCATTTCTATGGTTCTTCAATGGGGCTAGGATGTAAACGTGTTTCTGCTTCAAAGGAAAGCAGCTAGGAGAAAGTTTCTTTTGCCAGTGTGTGAGGGAGCTGGAAAGCTGCAGAATGGTGCAGGGGATTCCAGGCTAGGCCATTCCTGGCTGGGTCTATAAGCAGAAGGAGTGCTTTTTCTAAACGGCATTTCTATGGTTCTTCAATGGGGCTAGGATGTAAACGTGTTTCTGCTTCAAAGGAAAGCAGCTAGGAGAAAGTTTCTTTTGCCAGTGTGTGAGGGAGCTGGAAAGCTGCAGAATGGTGCAGGGGATTCCAGGCTAGGCCATTCCTGGCTGGGTCTATAAGCAGAATGAGTGCTTTTTCTAAACGGCATTTCTATGGTTCTTCAATGGGGCTAGGATGTAAACGTGTTTCTGCTTCAAAGGAAAGCAGCTAGGAGAAAGTTTCTTTTGCCAGTGTGTGAGGGAGCTGGAAAGCTGCAGAATGGTGCAGGGGATTCCAGGCTAGGCCATTCCTGGCTGGGTCTATAAGCAGAATGAGTGCTTTTTCTAAACGGCATTTCTATGGTTCTTCAATGGGGCTAGGATGTAAACGTGTTTCTGCTTCAAAGGAAAGCAGCTAGGAGAAAGTTTCTTTTGCCAGTGTGTGAGGGAGCTGGAAAGCTGCAGAATGGTGCAGGGGATTCCAGGCTAGGCCATTCCTGGCTGGGTCTATAAGCAGAAGGAGTGCTTTTTCTAAACGGCATTTCTATGGTTCTTCAATGGGGCTAGGATGTAAACGTGTTTCTGCTTCAAAGGAAAGCAGCTAGGAGAAAGTTTCTTTTGCCAGTGTGTGAGGGAGCTGGAAAGCTGCAGAATGGTGCAGGGGATTCCAGGCTAGGCCATTCCTGGCTGGGTCTATAAGCAGAATGAGTGCTTTTTCTAAACGGCATTTCTATGGTTCTTCAATGGGGCTAGGATGTAAACGTGTTTCTGCTTCAAAGGAAAGCAGCTAGGAGAAAGTTTCTTTTGCCAGTGTGTGAGGGAGCTGGAAAGCTGCAGAATGGTGCAGGGGATTCCAGGCTAGGCCATTCCTGGCTGGGTCTATAAGCAGAATGAGTGCTTTTTCTAAACGGCATTTCTATGGTTCTTCAATGGGGCTAGGATGTAAACGTGTTTCTGCTTCAAAGGAAAGCAGCTAGGAGAAAGTTTCTTTTGCCAGTGTGTGAGGGAGCTGGAAAGCTGCAGAATGGTGCAGGGGATTCCAGGCTAGGCCATTCCTGGCTGGGTCTATAAGCAGAATGAGTGCTTTTTCTAAACGGCATTTCTATGGTTCTTCAATGGGGCTAGGATGTAAACGTGTTTCTGCTTCAAAGGAAAGCAGCTAGGAGAAAGTTTCTTTTGCCAGTGTGTGAGGGAGCTGGAAAGCTGCAGAATGGTGCAGGGGATTCCAGGCTAGGCCATTCCTGGCTGGGTCTATAAGCAGAAGGAGTGCTTTTTCTAAACGGCATTTCTATGGTTCTTCAATGGGGCTAGGATGTAAACGTGTTTCTGCTTCAAAGGAAAGCAGCTAGGAGAAAGTTTCTTTTGCCAGTGTGTGAGGGAGCTGGAAAGCTGCAGAATGGTGCAGGGGATTCCAGGCTACGCCATTCCTGGCTGGGTCTATAAGCAGAAGGAGTGCTTTTTCTAAACGGCATTTCTATGGTTCTTCAATGGGGCTAGGATGTAAACGTGTTTCTGCTTCAAAGGAAAGCAGCTAGGAGAAAGTTTCTTTTGCCAGTGTGTGAGGGAGCTGGAAAGCTGCAGAATGGTGCAGGGGATTCCAGGCTAGGCCATTCCTGGCTGGGTCTATAAGCAGAATGAGTGCTTTTTCTAAACGGCATTTCTATGGTTCTTCAATGGGGCTAGGATGTAAACGTGTTTCTGCTTCAAAGGAAAGCAGCTAGGAGAAAGTTTCTTTTGCCAGTGTGTGAGGGAGCTGGAAAGCTGCAGAATGGTGCAGGGGATTCCAGGCTAGGCCATTCCTGGCTGGGTCTATAAGCAGAATGAGTGCTTTTTCTAAACGGCATTTCTATGGTTCTTCAATGGGGCTAGGATGTAAACGTGTTTCTGCTTCAAAGGAAAGCAGCTAGGAGAAAGTTTCTTTTGCCAGTGTGTGAGGGAGCTGGAAAGCTGCAGAATGGTGCAGGGGATTCCAGGCTAGGCCATTCCTGGCTGGGTCTATAAGCAGAATGAGTGCTTTTTCTAAACGGCATTTCTATGGTTCTTCAATGGGGCTAGGATGTAAACGTGTTTCTGCTTCAAAGGAAAGCAGCTAGGAGAAAGTTTCTTTTGCCAGTGTGTGAGGGAGCTGGAAAGCTGCAGAATGGTGCAGGGGATTCCAGGCTAGGCCATTCCTGGCTGGGTCTATAAGCAGAAGGAGTGCTTTTTCTAAACGGCATTTCTATGGTTCTTCAATGGGGCTAGGATGTAAACGTGTTTCTGCTTCAAAGGAAAGCAGCTAGGAGAAAGTTTCTTTTGCCAGTGTGTGAGGGAGCTGGAAAGCTGCAGAATGGTGCAGGGGATTCCAGGCTAGGCCATTCCTGGCTGGGTCTATAAGCAGAAGGAGTGCTTTTTCTAAACGGCATTTCTATGGTTCTTCAATGGGGCTAGGATGTAAACGTGTTTCTGCTTCAAAGGAAAGCAGCTAGGAGAAAGTTTCTTTTGCCAGTGTGTGAGGGAGCTGGAAAGCTGCAGAATGGTGCAGGGGATTCCAGGCTAGGCCATTCCTGGCTGGGTCTATAAGCAGAATGAGTGCTTTTTCTAAACGGCATTTCTATGGTTCTTCAATGGGGCTAGGATGTAAACGTGTTTCTGCTTCAAAGGAAAGCAGCTAGGAGAAAGTTTCTTTTGCCAGTGTGTGAGGGAGCTGGAAAGCTGCAGAATGGTGCAGGGGATTCCAGGCTAGGCCATTCCTGGCTGGGTCTATAAGCAGAAGGAGTGCTTTTTCTAAACGGCATTTCTATGGTTCTTCAATGGGGCTAGGATGTAAACGTGTTTCTGCTTCAAAGGAAAGCAGCTAGGAGAAAGTTTCTTTTGCCAGTGTGTGAGGGAGCTGGAAAGCTGCAGAATGGTGCAGGGGATTCCAGGCTAGGCCATTCCTGGCTGGGTCTATAAGCAGAAGGAGTGCTTTTTCTAAACGGCATTTCTATGGTTCTTCAATGGGGCTAGGATGTAAACGTGTTTCTGCTTCAAAGGAAAGCAGCTAGGAGAAAGTTTCTTTTGCCAGTGTGTGAGGGAGCTGGAAAGCTGCAGAATGGTGCAGGGGATTCCAGGCTAGGCCATTCCTGGCTGGGTCTATAAGCAGAAGGAGTGCTTTTTCTAAACGGCATTTCTATGGTTCTTCAATGGGGCTAGGATGTAAACGTGTTTCTGCTTCAAAGGAAAGCAGCTAGGAGAAAGTTTCTTTTGCCAGTGTGTGAGGGAGCTGGAAAGCTGCAGAATGGTGCAGGGGATTCCAGGCTAGGCCATTCCTGGCTGGGTCTATAAGCAGAAGGAGTGCTTTTTCTAAACGGCATTTCTATGGTTCTTCAATGGGGCTAGGATGTAAACGTGTTTCTGCTTCAAAGGAAAGCAGCTAGGAGAAAGTTTCTTTTGCCAGTGTGTGAGGGAGCTGGAAAGCTGCAGAATGGTGCAGGGGATTCCAGGCTAGGCCATTCCTGGCTGGGTCTATAAGCAGAAGGAGTGCTTTTTCTAAACGGCATTTCTATGGTTCTTCAATGGGGCTAGGATGTAAACGTGTTTCTGCTTCAAAGGAAAGCAGCTAGGAGAAAGTTTCTTTTGCCAGTGTGTGAGGGAGCTGGAAAGCTGCAGAATGGTGCAGGGGATTCCAGGCTAGGCCATTCCTGGCTGGGTCTATAAGCAGAAGGAGTGCTTTTTCTAAACGGCATTTCTATGGTTCTTCAATGGGGCTAGGATGTAAACGTGTTTCTGCTTCAAAGGAAAGCAGCTAGGAGAAAGTTTCTTTTGCCAGTGTGTGAGGGAGCTGGAAAGCTGCAGAATGGTGCAGGGGATTCCAGGCTAGGCCATTCCTGGCTGGGTCTATAAGCAGAAGGAGTGCTTTTTCTAAACGGCATTTCTATGGTTCTTCAATGGGGCTAGGATGTAAACGTGTTTCTGCTTCAAAGGAAAGCAGCTAGGAGAAAGTTTCTTTTGCCAGTGTGTGAGGGAGCTGGAAAGCTGCAGAATGGTGCAGGGGATTCCAGGCTAGGCCATTCCTGGCTGGGTCTATAAGCAGAAGGAGTGCTTTTTCTAAACGGCATTTCTATGGTTCTTCAATGGGGCTAGGATGTAAACGTGTTTCTGCTTCAAAGGAAAGCAGCTAGGAGAAAGTTTCTTTTGCCAGTGTGTGAGGGAGCTGGAAAGCTGCAGAATGGTGCAGGGGATTCCAGGCTAGGCCATTCCTGGCTGGGTCTATAAGCAGAAGGAGTGCTTTTTCTAAACGGCATTTCTATGGTTCTTCAATGGGGCTAGGATGTAAACGTGTTTCTGCTTCAAAGGAAAGCAGCTAGGAGAAAGTTTCTTTTGCCAGTGTGTGAGGGAGCTGGAAAGCTGCAGAATGGTGCAGGGGATTCCAGGCTAGGCCATTCCTGGCTGGGTCTATAAGCAGAAGGAGTGCTTTTTCTAAACGGCATTTCTATGGTTCTTCAATGGGGCTAGGATGTAAACGTGTTTCTGCTTCAAAGGAAAGCAGCTAGGAGAAAGTTTCTTTTGCCAGTGTGTGAGGGAGCTGGAAAGCTGCAGAATGGTGCAGGGGATTCCAGGCTAGGCCATTCCTGGCTGGGTCTATAAGCAGAAGGAGTGCTTTTTCTAAACGGCATTTCTATGGTTCTTCAATGGGGCTAGGATGTAAACGTGTTTCTGCTTCAAAGGAAAGCAGCTAGGAGAAAGTTTCTTTTGCCAGTGTGTGAGGGAGCTGGAAAGCTGCAGAATGGTGCAGGGGATTCCAGGCTAGGCCATTCCTGGCTGGGTCTATAAGCAGAAGGAGTGCTTTTTCTAAACGGCATTTCTATGGTTCTTCAATGGGGCTAGGATGTAAACGTGTTTCTGCTTCAAAGGAAAGCAGCTAGGAGAAAGTTTCTTTTGCCAGTGTGTGAGGGAGCTGGAAAGCTGCAGAATGGTGCAGGGGATTCCAGGCTAGGCCATTCCTGGCTGGGTCTATAAGCAGAAGGAGTGCTTTTTCTAAACGGCATTTCTATGGTTCTTCAATGGGGCTAGGATGTAAACGTGTTTCTGCTTCAAAGGAAAGCAGCTAGGAGAAAGTTTCTTTTGCCAGTGTGTGAGGGAGCTGGAAAGCTGCAGAATGGTGCAGGGGATTCCAGGCTAGGCCATTCCTGGCTGGGTCTATAAGCAGAAGGAGTGCTTTTTCTAAACGGCATTTCTATGGTTCTTCAATGGGGCTAGGATGTAAACGTGTTTCTGCTTCAAAGGAAAGCAGCTAGGAGAAAGTTTCTTTTGCCAGTGTGTGAGGGAGCTGGAAAGCTGCAGAATGGTGCAGGGGATTCCAGGCTAGGCCATTCCTGGCTGGGTCTATAAGCAGAAGGAGTGCTTTTTCTAAACGGCATTTCTATGGTTCTTCAATGGGGCTAGGATGTAAACGTGTTTCTGCTTCAAAGGAAAGCAGCTAGGAGAAAGTTTCTTTTGCCAGTGTGTGAGGGAGCTGGAAAGCTGCAGAATGGTGCAGGGGATTCCAGGCTAGGCCATTCCTGGCTGGGTCTATAAGCAGAAGGAGTGCTTTTTCTAAACGGCATTTCTATGGTTCTTCAATGGGGCTAGGATGTAAACGTGTTTCTGCTTCAAAGGAAAGCAGCTAGGAGAAAGTTTCTTTTGCCAGTGTGTGAGGGAGCTGGAAAGCTGCAGAATGGTGCAGGGGATTCCAGGCTAGGCCATTCCTGGCTGGGTCTATAAGCAGAAGGAGTGCTTTTTCTAAACGGCATTTCTATGGTTCTTCAATGGGGCTAGGATGTAAACGTGTTTCTGCTTCAAAGGAAAGCAGCTAGGAGAAAGTTTCTTTTGCCAGTGTGTGAGGGAGCTGGAAAGCTGCAGAATGGTGCAGGGGATTCCAGGCTAGGCCATTCCTGGCTGGGTCTATAAGCAGAAGGAGTGCTTTTTCTAAACGGCATTTCTATGGTTCTTCAATGGGGCTAGGATGTAAACGTGTTTCTGCTTCAAAGGAAAGCAGCTAGGAGAAAGTTTCTTTTGCCAGTGTGTGAGGGAGCTGGAAAGCTGCAGAATGGTGCAGGGGATTCCAGGCTAGGCCATTCCTGGCTGGGTCTATAAGCAGAAGGAGTGCTTTTTCTAAACGGCATTTCTATGGTTCTTCAATGGGGCTAGGATGTAAACGTGTTTCTGCTTCAAAGGAAAGCAGCTAGGAGAAAGTTTCTTTTGCCAGTGTGTGAGGGAGCTGGAAAGCTGCAGAATGGTGCAGGGGATTCCAGGCTAGGCCATTCCTGGCTGGGTCTATAAGCAGAAGGAGTGCTTTTTCTAAACGGCATTTCTATGGTTCTTCAATGGGGCTAGGATGTAAACGTGTTTCTGCTTCAAAGGAAAGCAGCTAGGAGAAAGTTTCTTTTGCCAGTGTGTGAGGGAGCTGGAAAGCTGCAGAATGGTGCAGGGGATTCCAGGCTAGGCCATTCCTGGCTGGGTCTATAAGCAGAAGGAGTGCTTTTTCTAAACGGCATTTCTATGGTTCTTCAATGGGGCTAGGATGTAAACGTGTTTCTGCTTCAAAGGAAAGCAGCTAGGAGAAAGTTTCTTTTGCCAGTGTGTGAGGGAGCTGGAAAGCTGCAGAATGGTGCAGGGGATTCCAGGCTAGGCCATTCCTGGCTGGGTCTATAAGCAGAAGGAGTGCTTTTTCTAAACGGCATTTCTATGGTTCTTCAATGGGGCTAGGATGTAAACGTGTTTCTGCTTCAAAGGAAAGCAGCTAGGAGAAAGTTTCTTTTGCCAGTGTGTGAGGGAGCTGGAAAGCTGCAGAATGGTGCAGGGGATTCCAGGCTAGGCCATTCCTGGCTGGGTCTATAAGCAGAAGGAGTGCTTTTTCTAAACGGCATTTCTATGGTTCTTCAATGGGGCTAGGATGTAAACGTGTTTCTGCTTCAAAGGAAAGCAGCTAGGAGAAAGTTTCTTTTGCCAGTGTGTGAGGGAGCTGGAAAGCTGCAGAATGGTGCAGGGGATTCCAGGCTAGGCCATTCCTGGCTGGGTCTATAAGCAGAAGGAGTGCTTTTTCTAAACGGCATTTCTATGGTTCTTCAATGGGGCTAGGATGTAAACGTGTTTCTGCTTCAAAGGAAAGCAGCTAGGAGAAAGTTTCTTTTGCCAGTGTGTGAGGGAGCTGGAAAGCTGCAGAATGGTGCAGGGGATTCCAGGCTAGGCCATTCCTGGCTGGGTCTATAAGCAGAATGAGTGCTTTTTCTAAACGGCATTTCTATGGTTCTTCAATGGGGCTAGGATGTAAACGTGTTTCTGCTTCAAAGGAAAGCAGCTAGGAGAAAGTTTCTTTTGCCAGTGTGTGAGGGAGCTGGAAAGCTGCAGAATGGTGCAGGGGATTCCAGGCTAGGCCATTCCTGGCTGGGTCTATAAGCAGAATGAGTGCTTTTTCTAAACGGCATTTCTATGGTTCTTCAATGGGGCTAGGATGTAAACGTGTTTCTGCTTCAAAGGAAAGCAGCTAGGAGAAAGTTTCTTTTGCCAGTGTGTGAGGGAGCTGGAAAGCTGCAGAATGGTGCAGGGGATTCCAGGCTAGGCCATTCCTGGCTGGGTCTATAAGCAGAAGGAGTGCTTTTTCTAAACGGCATTTCTATGGTTCTTCAATGGGGCTAGGATGTAAACGTGTTTCTGCTTCAAAGGAAAGCAGCTAGGAGAAAGTTTCTTTTGCCAGTGTGTGAGGGAGCTGGAAAGCTGCAGAATGGTGCAGGGGATTCCAGGCTAGGCCATTCCTGGCTGGGTCTATAAGCAGAAGGAGTGCTTTTTCTAAACGGCATTTCTATGGTTCTTCAATGGGGCTAGGATGTAAACGTGTTTCTGCTTCAAAGGAAAGCAGCTAGGAGAAAGTTTCTTTTGCCAGTGTGTGAGGGAGCTGGAAAGCTGCAGAATGGTGCAGGGGATTCCAGGCTAGGCCATTCCTGGCTGGGTCTATAAGCAGAAGGAGTGCTTTTTCTAAACGGCATTTCTATGGTTCTTCAATGGGGCTAGGATGTAAACGTGTTTCTGCTTCAAAGGAAAGCAGCTAGGAGAAAGTTTCTTTTGCCAGTGTGTGAGGGAGCTGGAAAGCTGCAGAATGGTGCAGGGGATTCCAGGCTAGGCCATTCCTGGCTGGGTCTATAAGCAGAAGGAGTGCTTTTTCTAAACGGCATTTCTATGGTTCTTCAATGGGGCTAGGATGTAAACGTGTTTCTGCTTCAAAGGAAAGCAGCTAGGAGAAAGTTTCTTTTGCCAGTGTGTGAGGGAGCTGGAAAGCTGCAGAATGGTGCAGGGGATTCCAGGCTAGGCCATTCCTGGCTGGGTCTATAAGCAGAAGGAGTGCTTTTTCTAAACGGCATTTCTATGGTTCTTCAATGGGGCTAGGATGTAAACGTGTTTCTGCTTCAAAGGAAAGCAGCTAGGAGAAAGTTTCTTTTGCCAGTGTGTGAGGGAGCTGGAAAGCTGCAGAATGGTGCAGGGGATTCCAGGCTAGGCCATTCCTGGCTGGGTCTATAAGCAGAAGGAGTGCTTTTTCTAAACGGCATTTCTATGGTTCTTCAATGGGGCTAGGATGTAAACGTGTTTCTGCTTCAAAGGAAAGCAGCTAGGAGAAAGTTTCTTTTGCCAGTGTGTGAGGGAGCTGGAAAGCTGCAGAATGGTGCAGGGGATTCCAGGCTAGGCCATTCCTGGCTGGGTCTATAAGCAGAAGGAGTGCTTTTTCTAAACGGCATTTCTATGGTTCTTCAATGGGGCTAGGATGTAAACGTGTTTCTGCTTCAAAGGAAAGCAGCTAGGAGAAAGTTTCTTTTGCCAGTGTGTGAGGGAGCTGGAAAGCTGCAGAATGGTGCAGGGGATTCCAGGCTAGGCCATTCCTGGCTGGGTCTATAAGCAGAAGGAGTGCTTTTTCTAAACGGCATTTCTATGGTTCTTCAATGGGGCTAGGATGTAAACGTGTTTCTGCTTCAAAGGAAAGCAGCTAGGAGAAAGTTTCTTTTGCCAGTGTGTGAGGGAGCTGGAAAGCTGCAGAATGGTGCAGGGGATTCCAGGCTAGGCCATTCCTGGCTGGGTCTATAAGCAGAATGAGTGCTTTTTCTAAACGGCATTTCTATGGTTCTTCAATGGGGCTAGGATGTAAACGTGTTTCTGCTTCAAAGGAAAGCAGCTAGGAGAAAGTTTCTTTTGCCAGTGTGTGAGGGAGCTGGAAAGCTGCAGAATGGTGCAGGGGATTCCAGGCTAGGCCATTCCTGGCTGGGTCTATAAGCAGAATGAGTGCTTTTTCTAAACGGCATTTCTATGGTTCTTCAATGGGGCTAGGATGTAAACGTGTTTCTGCTTCAAAGGAAAGCAGCTAGGAGAAAGTTTCTTTTGCCAGTGTGTGAGGGAGCTGGAAAGCTGCAGAATGGTGCAGGGGATTCCAGGCTAGGCCATTCCTGGCTGGGTCTATAAGCAGAATGAGTGCTTTTTCTAAACGGCATTTCTATGGTTCTTCAATGGGGCTAGGATGTAAACGTGTTTCTGCTTCAAAGGAAAGCAGCTAGGAGAAAGTTTCTTTTGCCAGTGTGTGAGGGAGCTGGAAAGCTGCAGAATGGTGCAGGGGATTCCAGGCTAGGCCATTCCTGGCTGGGTCTATAAGCAGAAGGAGTGCTTTTTCTAAACGGCATTTCTATGGTTCTTCAATGGGGCTAGGATGTAAACGTGTTTCTGCTTCAAAGGAAAGCAGCTAGGAGAAAGTTTCTTTTGCCAGTGTGTGAGGGAGCTGGAAAGCTGCAGAATGGTGCAGGGGATTCCAGGCTAGGCCATTCCTGGCTGGGTCTATAAGCAGAAGGAGTGCTTTTTCTAAACGGCATTTCTATGGTTCTTCAATGGGGCTAGGATGTAAACGTGTTTCTGCTTCAAAGGAAAGCAGCTAGGAGAAAGTTTCTTTTGCCAGTGTGTGAGGGAGCTGGAAAGCTGCAGAATGGTGCAGGGGATTCCAGGCTAGGCCATTCCTGGCTGGGTCTATAAGCAGAATGAGTGCTTTTTCTAAACGGCATTTCTATGGTTCTTCAATGGGGCTAGGATGTAAACGTGTTTCTGCTTCAAAGGAAAGCAGCTAGGAGAAAGTTTCTTTTGCCAGTGTGTGAGGGAGCTGGAAAGCTGCAGAATGGTGCAGGGGATTCCAGGCTAGGCCATTCCTGGCTGGGTCTATAAGCAGAATGAGTGCTTTTTCTAAACGGCATTTCTATGGTTCTTCAATGGGGCTAGGATGTAAACGTGTTTCTGCTTCAAAGGAAAGCAGCTAGGAGAAAGTTTCTTTTGCCAGTGTGTGAGGGAGCTGGAAAGCTGCAGAATGGTGCAGGGGATTCCAGGCTAGGCCATTCCTGGCTGGGTCTATAAGCAGAAGGAGTGCTTTTTCTAAACGGCATTTCTATGGTTCTTCAATGGGGCTAGGATGTAAACGTGTTTCTGCTTCAAAGGAAAGCAGCTAGGAGAAAGTTTCTTTTGCCAGTGTGTGAGGGAGCTGGAAAGCTGCAGAATGGTGCAGGGGATTCCAGGCTAGGCCATTCCTGGCTGGGTCTATAAGCAGAAGGAGTGCTTTTTCTAAACGGCATTTCTATGGTTCTTCAATGGGGCTAGGATGTAAACGTGTTTCTGCTTCAAAGGAAAGCAGCTAGGAGAAAGTTTCTTTTGCCAGTGTGTGAGGGAGCTGGAAAGCTGCAGAATGGTGCAGGGGATTCCAGGCTAGGCCATTCCTGGCTGGGTCTATAAGCAGAAGGAGTGCTTTTTCTAAACGGCATTTCTATGGTTCTTCAATGGGGCTAGGATGTAAACGTGTTTCTGCTTCAAAGGAAAGCAGCTAGGAGAAAGTTTCTTTTGCCAGTGTGTGAGGGAGCTGGAAAGCTGCAGAATGGTGCAGGGGATTCCAGGCTAGGCCATTCCTGGCTGGGTCTATAAGCAGAATGAGTGCTTTTTCTAAACGGCATTTCTATGGTTCTTCAATGGGGCTAGGATGTAAACGTGTTTCTGCTTCAAAGGAAAGCAGCTAGGAGAAAGTTTCTTTTGCCAGTGTGTGAGGGAGCTGGAAAGCTGCAGAATGGTGCAGGGGATTCCAGGCTAGGCCATTCCTGGCTGGGTCTATAAGCAGAAGGAGTGCTTTTTCTAAACGGCATTTCTATGGTTCTTCAATGGGGCTAGGATGTAAACGTGTTTCTGCTTCAAAGGAAAGCAGCTAGGAGAAAGTTTCTTTTGCCAGTGTGTGAGGGAGCTGGAAAGCTGCAGAATGGTGCAGGGGATTCCAGGCTAGGCCATTCCTGGCTGGGTCTATAAGCAGAAGGAGTGCTTTTTCTAAACGGCATTTCTATGGTTCTTCAATGGGGCTAGGATGTAAACGTGTTTCTGCTTCAAAGGAAAGCAGCTAGGAGAAAGTTTCTTTTGCCAGTGTGTGAGGGAGCTGGAAAGCTGCAGAATGGTGCAGGGGATTCCAGGCTAGGCCATTCCTGGCTGGGTCTATAAGCAGAAGGAGTGCTTTTTCTAAACGGCATTTCTATGGTTCTTCAATGGGGCTAGGATGTAAACGTGTTTCTGCTTCAAAGGAAAGCAGCTAGGAGAAAGTTTCTTTTGCCAGTGTGTGAGGGAGCTGGAAAGCTGCAGAATGGTGCAGGGGATTCCAGGCTAGGCCATTCCTGGCTGGGTCTATAAGCAGAATGAGTGCTTTTTCTAAACGGCATTTCTATGGTTCTTCAATGGGGCTAGGATGTAAACGTGTTTCTGCTTCAAAGGAAAGCAGCTAGGAGAAAGTTTCTTTTGCCAGTGTGTGAGGGAGCTGGAAAGCTGCAGAATGGTGCAGGGGATTCCAGGCTAGGCCATTCCTGGCTGGGTCTATAAGCAGAATGAGTGCTTTTTCTAAACGGCATTTCTATGGTTCTTCAATGGGGCTAGGATGTAAACGTGTTTCTGCTTCAAAGGAAAGCAGCTAGGAGAAAGTTTCTTTTGCCAGTGTGTGAGGGAGCTGGAAAGCTGCAGAATGGTGCAGGGGATTCCAGGCTAGGCCATTCCTGGCTGGGTCTATAAGCAGAATGAGTGCTTTTTCTAAACGGCATTTCTATGGTTCTTCAATGGGGCTAGGATGTAAACGTGTTTCTGCTTCAAAGGAAAGCAGCTAGGAGAAAGTTTCTTTTGCCAGTGTGTGAGGGAGCTGGAAAGCTGCAGAATGGTGCAGGGGATTCCAGGCTAGGCCATTCCTGGCTGGGTCTATAAGCAGAATGAGTGCTTTTTCTAAACGGCATTTCTATGGTTCTTCAATGGGGCTAGGATGTAAACGTGTTTCTGCTTCAAAGGAAAGCAGCTAGGAGAAAGTTTCTTTTGCCAGTGTGTGAGGGAGCTGGAAAGCTGCAGAATGGTGCAGGGGATTCCAGGCTAGGCCATTCCTGGCTGGGTCTATAAGCAGAAGGAGTGCTTTTTCTAAACGGCATTTCTATGGTTCTTCAATGGGGCTAGGATGTAAACGTGTTTCTGCTTCAAAGGAAAGCAGCTAGGAGAAAGTTTCTTTTGCCAGTGTGTGAGGGAGCTGGAAAGCTGCAGAATGGTGCAGGGGATTCCAGGCTAGGCCATTCCTGGCTGGGTCTATAAGCAGAAGGAGTGCTTTTTCTAAACGGCATTTCTATGGTTCTTCAATGGGGCTAGGATGTAAACGTGTTTCTGCTTCAAAGGAAAGCAGCTAGGAGAAAGTTTCTTTTGCCAGTGTGTGAGGGAGCTGGAAAGCTGCAGAATGGTGCAGGGGATTCCAGGCTAGGCCATTCCTGGCTGGGTCTATAAGCAGAAGGAGTGCTTTTTCTAAACGGCATTTCTATGGTTCTTCAATGGGGCTAGGATGTAAACGTGTTTCTGCTTCAAAGGAAAGCAGCTAGGAGAAAGTTTCTTTTGCCAGTGTGTGAGGGAGCTGGAAAGCTGCAGAATGGTGCAGGGGATTCCAGGCTAGGCCATTCCTGGCTGGGTCTATAAGCAGAAGGAGTGCTTTTTCTAAACGGCATTTCTATGGTTCTTCAATGGGGCTAGGATGTAAACGTGTTTCTGCTTCAAAGGAAAGCAGCTAGGAGAAAGTTTCTTTTGCCAGTGTGTGAGGGAGCTGGAAAGCTGCAGAATGGTGCAGGGGATTCCAGGCTAGGCCATTCCTGGCTGGGTCTATAAGCAGAAGGAGTGCTTTTTCTAAACGGCATTTCTATGGTTCTTCAATGGGGCTAGGATGTAAACGTGTTTCTGCTTCAAAGGAAAGCAGCTAGGAGAAAGTTTCTTTTGCCAGTGTGTGAGGGAGCTGGAAAGCTGCAGAATGGTGCAGGGGATTCCAGGCTAGGCCATTCCTGGCTGGGTCTATAAGCAGAAGGAGTGCTTTTTCTAAACGGCATTTCTATGGTTCTTCAATGGGGCTAGGATGTAAACGTGTTTCTGCTTCAAAGGAAAGCAGCTAGGAGAAAGTTTCTTTTGCCAGTGTGTGAGGGAGCTGGAAAGCTGCAGAATGGTGCAGGGGATTCCAGGCTAGGCCATTCCTGGCTGGGTCTATAAGCAGAATGAGTGCTTTTTCTAAACGGCATTTCTATGGTTCTTCAATGGGGCTAGGATGTAAACGTGTTTCTGCTTCAAAGGAAAGCAGCTAGGAGAAAGTTTCTTTTGCCAGTGTGTGAGGGAGCTGGAAAGCTGCAGAATGGTGCAGGGGATTCCAGGCTAGGCCATTCCTGGCTGGGTCTATAAGCAGAAGGAGTGCTTTTTCTAAACGGCATTTCTATGGTTCTTCAATGGGGCTAGGATGTAAACGTGTTTCTGCTTCAAAGGAAAGCAGCTAGGAGAAAGTTTCTTTTGCCAGTGTGTGAGGGAGCTGGAAAGCTGCAGAATGGTGCAGGGGATTCCAGGCTAGGCCATTCCTGGCTGGGTCTATAAGCAGAATGAGTGCTTTTTCTAAACGGCATTTCTATGGTTCTTCAATGGGGCTAGGATGTAAACGTGTTTCTGCTTCAAAGGAAAGCAGCTAGGAGAAAGTTTCTTTTGCCAGTGTGTGAGGGAGCTGGAAAGCTGCAGAATGGTGCAGGGGATTCCAGGCTAGGCCATTCCTGGCTGGGTCTATAAGCAGAAGGAGTGCTTTTTCTAAACGGCATTTCTATGGTTCTTCAATGGGGCTAGGATGTAAACGTGTTTCTGCTTCAAAGGAAAGCAGCTAGGAGAAAGTTTCTTTTGCCAGTGTGTGAGGGAGCTGGAAAGCTGCAGAATGGTGCAGGGGATTCCAGGCTAGGCCATTCCTGGCTGGGTCTATAAGCAGAAGGAGTGCTTTTTCTAAACGGCATTTCTATGGTTCTTCAATGGGGCTAGGATGTAAACGTGTTTCTGCTTCAAAGGAAAGCAGCTAGGAGAAAGTTTCTTTTGCCAGTGTGTGAGGGAGCTGGAAAGCTGCAGAATGGTGCAGGGGATTCCAGGCTAGGCCATTCCTGGCTGGGTCTATAAGCAGAATGAGTGCTTTTTCTAAACGGCATTTCTATGGTTCTTCAATGGGGCTAGGATGTAAACGTGTTTCTGCTTCAAAGGAAAGCAGCTAGGAGAAAGTTTCTTTTGCCAGTGTGTGAGGGAGCTGGAAAGCTGCAGAATGGTGCAGGGGATTCCAGGCTAGGCCATTCCTCGCTGGGTCTATAAGCAGAAGGAGTGCTTTTTCTAAACGGCATTTCTATGGTTCTTCAATGGGGCTAGGATGTAAACGTGTTTCTGCTTCAAAGGAAAGCAGCTAGGAGAAAGTTTCTTTTGCCAGTGTGTGAGGGAGCTGGAAAGCTGCAGAATGGTGCAGGGGATTCCAGGCTAGGCCATTCCTGGCTGGGTCTATAAGCAGAATGAGTGCTTTTTCTAAACGGCATTTCTATGGTTCTTCAATGGGGCTAGGATGTAAACGTGTTTCTGCTTCAAAGGAAAGCAGCTAGGAGAAAGTTTCTTTTGCCAGTGTGTGAGGGAGCTGGAAAGCTGCAGAATGGTGCAGGGGATTCCAGGCTAGGCCATTCCTGGCTGGGTCTATAAGCAGAATGAGTGCTTTTTCTAAACGGCATTTCTATGGTTCTTCAATGGGGCTAGGATGTAAACGTGTTTCTGCTTCAAAGGAAAGCAGCTAGGAGAAAGTTTCTTTTGCCAGTGTGTGAGGGAGCTGGAAAGCTGCAGAATGGTGCAGGGGATTCCAGGCTAGGCCATTCCTGGCTGGGTCTATAAGCAGAAGGAGTGCTTTTTCTAAACGGCATTTCTATGGTTCTTCAATGGGGCTAGGATGTAAACGTGTTTCTGCTTCAAAGGAAAGCAGCTAGGAGAAAGTTTCTTTTGCCAGTGTGTGAGGGAGCTGGAAAGCTGCAGAATGGTGCAGGGGATTCCAGGCTAGGCCATTCCTGGCTGGGTCTATAAGCAGAATGAGTGCTTTTTCTAAACGGCATTTCTATGGTTCTTCAATGGGGCTAGGATGTAAACGTGTTTCTGCTTCAAAGGAAAGCAGCTAGGAGAAAGTTTCTTTTGCCAGTGTGTGAGGGAGCTGGAAAGCTGCAGAATGGTGCAGGGGATTCCAGGCTAGGCCATTCCTGGCTGGGTCTATAAGCAGAATGAGTGCTTTTTCTAAACGGCATTTCTATGGTTCTTCAATGGGGCTAGGATGTAAACGTGTTTCTGCTTCAAAGGAAAGCAGCTAGGAGAAAGTTTCTTTTGCCAGTGTGTGAGGGAGCTGGAAAGCTGCAGAATGGTGCAGGGGATTCCAGGCTAGGCCATTCCTGGCTGGGTCTATAAGCAGAATGAGTGCTTTTTCTAAACGGCATTTCTATGGTTCTTCAATGGGGCTAGGATGTAAACGTGTTTCTGCTTCAAAGGAAAGCAGCTAGGAGAAAGTTTCTTTTGCCAGTGTGTGAGGGAGCTGGAAAGCTGCAGAATGGTGCAGGGGATTCCAGGCTAGGCCATTCCTGGCTGGGTCTATAAGCAGAAGGAGTGCTTTTTCTAAACGGCATTTCTATGGTTCTTCAATGGGGCTAGGATGTAAACGTGTTTCTGCTTCAAAGGAAAGCAGCTAGGAGAAAGTTTCTTTTGCCAGTGTGTGAGGGAGCTGGAAAGCTGCAGAATGGTGCAGGGGATTCCAGGCTAGGCCATTCCTGGCTGGGTCTATAAGCAGAAGGAGTGCTTTTTCTAAACGGCATTTCTATGGTTCTTCAATGGGGCTAGGATGTAAACGTGTTTCTGCTTCAAAGGAAAGCAGCTAGGAGAAAGTTTCTTTTGCCAGTGTGTGAGGGAGCTGGAAAGCTGCAGAATGGTGCAGGGGATTCCAGGCTAGGCCATTCCTGGCTGGGTCTATAAGCAGAAGGAGTGCTTTTTCTAAACGGCATTTCTATGGTTCTTCAATGGGGCTAGGATGTAAACGTGTTTCTGCTTCAAAGGAAAGCAGCTAGGAGAAAGTTTCTTTTGCCAGTGTGTGAGGGAGCTGGAAAGCTGCAGAATGGTGCAGGGGATTCCAGGCTAGGCCATTCCTGGCTGGGTCTATAAGCAGAATGAGTGCTTTTTCTAAACGGCATTTCTATGGTTCTTCAATGGGGCTAGGATGTAAACGTGTTTCTGCTTCAAAGGAAAGCAGCTAGGAGAAAGTTTCTTTTGCCAGTGTGTGAGGGAGCTGGAAAGCTGCAGAATGGTGCAGGGGATTCCAGGCTAGGCCATTCCTGGCTGGGTCTATAAGCAGAAGGAGTGCTTTTTCTAAACGGCATTTCTATGGTTCTTCAATGGGGCTAGGATGTAAACGTGTTTCTGCTTCAAAGGAAAGCAGCTAGGAGAAAGTTTCTTTTGCCAGTGTGTGAGGGAGCTGGAAAGCTGCAGAATGGTGCAGGGGATTCCAGGCTAGGCCATTCCTGGCTGGGTCTATAAGCAGAAGGAGTGCTTTTTCTAAACGGCATTTCTATGGTTCTTCAATGGGGCTAGGATGTAAACGTGTTTCTGCTTCAAAGGAAAGCAGCTAGGAGAAAGTTTCTTTTGCCAGTGTGTGAGGGAGCTGGAAAGCTGCAGAATGGTGCAGGGGATTCCAGGCTAGGCCATTCCTGGCTGGGTCTATAAGCAGAATGAGTGCTTTTTCTAAACGGCATTTCTATGGTTCTTCAATGGGGCTAGGATGTAAACGTGTTTCTGCTTCAAAGGAAAGCAGCTAGGAGAAAGTTTCTTTTGCCAGTGTGTGAGGGAGCTGGAAAGCTGCAGAATGGTGCAGGGGATTCCAGGCTAGGCCATTCCTGGCTGGGTCTATAAGCAGAATGAGTGCTTTTTCTAAACGGCATTTCTATGGTTCTTCAATGGGGCTAGGATGTAAACGTGTTTCTGCTTCAAAGGAAAGGAGCTAGGAGAAAGTTTCTTTTGCCAGTGTGTGAGGGAGCTGGAAAGCTGCAGAATGGTGCAGGGGATTCCAGGCTAGGCCATTCCTGGCTGGGTCTATAAGCAGAATGAGTGCTTTTTCTAAACGGCATTTCTATGGTTCTTCAATGGGGCTAGGATGTAAACGTGTTTCTGCTTCAAAGGAAAGCAGCTAGGAGAAAGTTTCTTTTGCCAGTGTGTGAGGGAGCTGGAAAGCTGCAGAATGGTGCAGGGGATTCCAGGCTAGGCCATTCCTGGCTGGGTCTATAAGCAGAAGGAGTGCTTTTTCTAAACGGCATTTCTATGGTTCTTCAATGGGGCTAGGATGTAAACGTGTTTCTGCTTCAAAGGAAAGCAGCTAGGAGAAAGTTTCTTTTGCCAGTGTGTGAGGGAGCTGGAAAGCTGCAGAATGGTGCAGGGGATTCCAGGCTAGGCCATTCCTGGCTGGGTCTATAAGCAGAAGGAGTGCTTTTTCTAAACGGCATTTCTATGGTTCTTCAATGGGGCTAGGATGTAAACGTGTTTCTGCTTCAAAGGAAAGCAGCTAGGAGAAAGTTTCTTTTGCCAGTGTGTGAGGGAGCTGGAAAGCTGCAGAATGGTGCAGGGGATTCCAGGCTAGGCCATTCCTGGCTGGGTCTATAAGCAGAATGAGTGCTTTTTCTAAACGGCATTTCTATGGTTCTTCAATGGGGCTAGGATGTAAACGTGTTTCTGCTTCAAAGGAAAGCAGCTAGGAGAAAGTTTCTTTTGCCAGTGTGTGAGGGAGCTGGAAAGCTGCAGAATGGTGCAGGGGATTCCAGGCTAGGCCATTCCTGGCTGGGTCTATAAGCAGAAGGAGTGCTTTTTCTAAACGGCATTTCTATGGTTCTTCAATGGGGCTAGGATGTAAACGTGTTTCTGCTTCAAAGGAAAGCAGCTAGGAGAAAGTTTCTTTTGCCAGTGTGTGAGGGAGCTGGAAAGCTGCAGAATGGTGCAGGGGATTCCAGGCTAGGCCATTCCTGGCTGGGTCTATAAGCAGAAGGAGTGCTTTTTCTAAACGGCATTTCTATGGTTCTTCAATGGGGCTAGGATGTAAACGTGTTTCTGCTTCAAAGGAAAACAGCTAGGAGAAAGTTTCTTTTGCCAGTGTGTGAGGGAGCTGGAAAGCTGCAGAATGGTGCAGGGGATTCCAGGCTAGGCCATTCCTGGCTGGGTCTATAAGCAGAATGAGTGCTTTTTCTAAACGGCATTTCTATGGTTCTTCAATGGGGCTAGGATGTAAACGTGTTTCTGCTTCAAAGGAAAGGAGCTAGGAGAAAGTTTCTTTTGCCAGTGTGTGAGGGAGCTGGAAAGCTGCAGAATGGTGCAGGGGATTCCAGGCTAGGCCATTCCTGGCTGGGTCTATAAGCAGAATGAGTGCTTTTTCTAAACGGCATTTCTATGGTTCTTCAATGGGGCTAGGATGTAAACGTGTTTCTGCTTCAAAGGAAAGCAGCTAGGAGAAAGTTTCTTTTGCCAGTGTGTGAGGGAGCTGGAAAGCTGCAGAATGGTGCAGGGGATTCCAGGCTAGGCCATTCCTGGCTGGGTCGATCAGCAGAATGAGTGCTTTTTCTAAACGGCATTTCTATGGTTCTTCAATGGGGCTAGGATGTAAACGTGTTTCTGCTTCAAAGGAAAGCAGCTAGGAGAAAGTTTCTTTTGCCAGTGTGTGAGGGAGCTGGAAAGCTGCAGAATGGTGCAGGGGATTCCAGGCTAGGCCATTCCTGGCTGGGTCTATAAGCAGAATGAGTGCTTTTTCTAAACGGCATTTCTATGGTTCTTCAATGGGGCTAGGATGTAAACGTGTTTCTGCTTCAAAGGAAAGGAGCTAGGAGAAAGTTTCTTTTGCCAGTGTGTGAGGGAGCTGGAAAGCTGCAGAATGGTGCAGGGGATTCCAGGCTAGGCCATTCCTGGCTGGGTCTATAAGCAGAATGAGTGCTTTTTCTAAACGGCATTTCTATGGTTCTTCAATGGGGCTAGGATGTAAACGTGTTTCTGCTTCAAAGGAAAGCAGCTAGGAGAAAGTTTCTTTTGCCAGTGTGTGAGGGAGCTGGAAAGCTGCAGAATGGTGCAGGGGATTCCAGGCTAGGCCATTCCTGGCTGGGTCTATAAGCAGAAGGAGTGCTTTTTCTAAACGGCATTTCTATGGTTCTTCAATGGGGCTAGGATGTAAACGTGTTTCTGCTTCAAAGGAAAGCAGCTAGGAGAAAGTTTCTTTTGCCAGTGTGTGAGGGAGCTGGAAAGCTGCAGAATGGTGCAGGGGATTCCAGGCTAGGCCATTCCTGGCTGGGTCTATAAGCAGAATGAGTGCTTTTTCTAAACGGCATTTCTATGGTTCTTCAATGGGGCTAGGATGTAAACGTGTTTCTGCTTCAAAGGAAAGCAGCTAGGAGAAAGTTTCTTTTGCCAGTGTGTGAGGGAGCTGGAAAGCTGCAGAATGGTGCAGGGGATTCCAGGCTAGGCCATTCCTGGCTGGGTCTATAAGCAGAAGGAGTGCTTTTTCTAAACGGCATTTCTATGGTTCTTCAATGGGGCTAGGATGTAAACGTGTTTCTGCTTCAAAGGAAAGCAGCTAGGAGAAAGTTTCTTTTGCCAGTGTGTGAGGGAGCTGGAAAGCTGCAGAATGGTGCAGGGGATTCCAGGCTAGGCCATTCCTGGCTGGGTCTATAAGCAGAATGAGTGCTTTTTCTAAACGGCATTTCTATGGTTCTTCAATGGGGCTAGGATGTAAACGTGTTTCTGCTTCAAAGGAAAGCAGCTAGGAGAAAGTTTCTTTTGCCAGTGTGTGAGGGAGCTGGAAAGCTGCAGAATGGTGCAGGGGATTCCAGGCTAGGCCATTCCTGGCTGGGTCTATAAGCAGAAGGAGTGCTTTTTCTAAACGGCATTTCTATGGTTCTTCAATGGGGCTAGGATGTAAACGTGTTTCTGCTTCAAAGGAAAGCAGCTAGGAGAAAGTTTCTTTTGCCAGTGTGTGAGGGAGCTGGAAAGCTGCAGAATGGTGCAGGGGATTCCAGGCTAGGCCATTCCTGGCTGGGTCTATAAGCAGAAGGAGTGCTTTTTCTAAACGGCATTTCTATGGTTCTTCAATGGGGCTAGGATGTAAACGTGTTTCTGCTTCAAAGGAAAGGCAGCTAGGAGAAAGTTTCTTTTGCCAGTGTGTGAGGGAGCTGGAAAGCTGCAGAATGGTGCAGGGGATTCCAGGCTAGGCCATTCCTGGCTGGGTCTATAAGCAGAATGAGTGCTTTTTCTAAACGGCATTTCTATGGTTCTTCAATGGGGCTAGGATGTAAACGTGTTTCTGCTTCAAAGGAAAGGAGCTAGGAGAAAGTTTCTTTTGCCAGTGTGTGAGGGAGCTGGAAAGCTGCAGAATGGTGCAGGGGATTCCAGGCTAGGCCATTCCTGGCTGGGTCTATAAGCAGAATGAGTGCTTTTTCTAAACGGCATTTCTATGGTTCTTCAATGGGGCTAGGATGTAAACGTGTTTCTGCTTCAAAGGAAAGGCAGCTAGGAGAAAGTTTCTTTTGCCAGTGTGTGAGGGAGCTGGAAAGCTGCAGAATGGTGCAGGGGATTCCAGGCTAGGCCATTCCTGGCTGGGTCTATAAGCAGAATGAGTGCTTTTTCTAAACGGCATTTCTATGGTTCTTCAATGGGGCTAGGATGTAAACGTGTTTCTGCTTCAAAGGAAAGCAGCTAGGAGAAAGTTTCTTTTGCCAGTGTGTGAGGGAGCTGGAAAGCTGCAGAATGGTGCAGGGGATTCCAGGCTAGGCCATTCCTGGCTGGGTCTATAAGCAGAATGAGTGCTTTTTCTAAACGGCATTTCTATGGTTCTTCAATGGGGCTAGGATGTAAACGTGTTTCTGCTTCAAAGGAAAGCAGCTAGGAGAAAGTTTCTTTTGCCAGTGTGTGAGGGAGCTGGAAAGCTGCAGAATGGTGCAGGGGATTCCAGGCTAGGCCATTCCTGGCTGGGTCTATAAGCAGAATGAGTGCTTTTTCTAAACGGCATTTCTATGGTTCTTCAATGGGGCTAGGATGTAAACGTGTTTCTGCTTCAAAGGAAAGCAGCTAGGAGAAAGTTTCTTTTGCCAGTGTGTGAGGGAGCTGGAAAGCTGCAGAATGGTGCAGGGGATTCCAGGCTAGGCCATTCCTGGCTGGGTCTATAAGCAGAATGAGTGCTTTTTCTAAACGGCATTTCTATGGTTCTTCAATGGGGCTAGGATGTAAACGTGTTTCTGCTTCAAAGGAAAGCAGCTAGGAGAAAGTTTCTTTTGCCAGTGTGTGAGGGAGCTGGAAAGCTGCAGAATGGTGCAGGGGATTCCAGGCTAGGCCATTCCTGGCTGGGTCTATAAGCAGAAGGAGTGCTTTTTCTAAACGGCATTTCTATGGTTCTTCAATGGGGCTAGGATGTAAACGTGTTTCTGCTTCAAAGGAAAGCAGCTAGGAGAAAGTTTCTTTTGCCAGTGTGTGAGGGAGCTGGAAAGCTGCAGAATGGTGCAGGGGATTCCAGGCTAGGCCATTCCTGGCTGGGTCTATAAGCAGAATGAGTGCTTTTTCTAAACGGCATTTCTATGGTTCTTCAATGGGGCTAGGATGTAAACGTGTTTCTGCTTCAAAGGAAAGCAGCTAGGAGAAAGTTTCTTTTGCCAGTGTGTGAGGGAGCTGGAAAGCTGCAGAATGGTGCAGGGGATTCCAGGCTAGGCCATTCCTGGCTGGGTCTATAAGCAGAATGAGTGCTTTTTCTAAACGGCATTTCTATGGTTCTTCAATGGGGCTAGGATGTAAACGTGTTTCTGCTTCAAAGGAAAGGAGCTAGGAGAAAGTTTCTTTTGCCAGTGTGTGAGGGAGCTGGAAAGCTGCAGAATGGTGCAGGGGATTCCAGGCTAGGCCATTCCTGGCTGGGTCTATAAGCAGAATGAGTGCTTTTTCTAAACGGCATTTCTATGGTTCTTCAATGGGGCTAGGATGTAAACGTGTTTCTGCTTCAAAGGAAAGGAGCTAGGAGAAAGTTTCTTTTGCCAGTGTGTGAGGGAGCTGGAAAGCTGCAGAATGGTGCAGGGGATTCCAGGCTAGGCCATTCCTGGCTGGGTCTATAAGCAGAATGAGTGCTTTTTCTAAACGGCATTTCTATGGTTCTTCAATGGGGCTAGGATGTAAACGTGTTTCTGCTTCAAAGGAAAGGAGCTAGGAGAAAGTTTCTTTTGCCAGTGTGTGAGGGAGCTGGAAAGCTGCAGAATGGTGCAGGGGATTCCAGGCTAGGCCATTCCTGGCTGGGTCTATAAGCAGAATGAGTGCTTTTTCTAAACGGCATTTCTATGGTTCTTCAATGGGGCTAGGATGTAAACGTGTTTCTGCTTCAAAGGAAAGGAGCTAGGAGAAAGTTTCTTTTGCCAGTGTGTGAGGGAGCTGGAAAGCTGCAGAATGGTGCAGGGGATTCCAGGCTAGGCCATTCCTGGCTGGGTCTATAAGCAGAATGAGTGCTTTTTCTAAACGGCATTTCTATGGTTCTTCAATGGGGCTAGGATGTAAACGTGTTTCTGCTTCAAAGGAAAGGAGCTAGGAGAAAGTTTCTTTTGCCAGTGTGTGAGGGAGCTGGAAAGCTGCAGAATGGTGCAGGGGATTCCAGGCTAGGCCATTCCTGGCTGGGTCTATAAGCAGAATGAGTGCTTTTTCTAAACGTCATTTCTATGGTTCTTCAATGGGGCTAGGATGTAAACGTGTTTCTGCTTCAAAGGAAAGGAGCTAGGAGAAAGTTTCTTTTGCCAGTGTGTGAGGGAGCTGGAAAGCTGCAGAATGGTGCAGGGGATTCCAGGCTAGGCCATTCCTGGCTGGGTCTATAAGCAGAAGGAGTGCTTTTTCTAAACGGCATTTCTATGGTTCTTCAATGGGGCTAGGATGTAAACGTGTTTCTGCTTGGAAGGAAAGGAGCTAGGAGAAAGTTTCTTTTGCCAGTGTGTGAGGGAGCTGGAAAGCTGCAGAATGGTGCAGGGGATTCCAGGCTAGGCCATTCCTGGCTGGGTCTATAAGCAGAATGAGTGCTTTTTCTAAACGGCATTTCTATGGTTCTTCAATGGGGCTAGGATGTAAACGTGTTTCTGCTTCAAAGGAAAGGAGCTAGGAGAAAGTTTCTTTTGCCAGTGTGTGAGGGAGCTGGAAAGCTGCAGAATGGTGCAGGGGATTCCAGGCTAGGCCATTCCTGGCTGGGTCTATAAGCAGAATGAGTGCTTTTTCTAAACGGCATTTCTATGGTTCTTCAATGGGGCTAGGATGTAAACGTGTTTCTGCTTCAAAGGAAAGCAGCTAGGAGAAAGTTTCTTTTGCCAGTGTGTGAGGGAGCTGGAAAGCTGCAGAATGGTGCAGGGGATTCCAGGCTAGGCCATTCCTGGCTGGGTCTATAAGCAGAATGAGTGCTTTTTCTAAACGGCATTTCTATGGTTCTTCAATGGGGCTAGGATGTAAACGTGTTTCTGCTTCAAAGGAAAGCAGCTAGGAGAAAGTTTCTTTTGCCAGTGTGTGAGGGAGCTGGAAAGCTGCAGAATGGTGCAGGGGATTCCAGGCTAGGCCATTCCTGGCTGGGTCTATAAGCAGAATGAGTGCTTTTTCTAAACGGCATTTCTATGGTTCTTCAATGGGGCTAGGATGTAAACGTGTTTCTGCTTCAAAGGAAAGCAGCTAGGAGAAAGTTTCTTTTGCCAGTGTGTGAGGGAGCTGGAAAGCTGCAGAATGGTGCAGGGGATTCCAGGCTAGGCCATTCCTGGCTGGGTCTATAAGCAGAATGAGTGCTTTTTCTAAACGGCATTTCTATGGTTCTTCAATGGGGCTAGGATGTAAACGTGTTTCTGCTTCAAAGGAAAGCAGCTAGGAGAAAGTTTCTTTTGCCAGTGTGTGAGGGAGCTGGAAAGCTGCAGAATGGTGCAGGGGATTCCAGGCTAGGCCATTCCTGGCTGGGTCTATAAGCAGAATGAGTGCTTTTTCTAAACGGCATTTCTATGGTTCTTCAATGGGGCTAGGATGTAAACGTGTTTCTGCTTCAAAGGAAAGCAGCTAGGAGAAAGTTTCTTTTGCCAGTGTGTGAGGGAGCTGGAAAGCTGCAGAATGGTGCAGGGGATTCCAGGCTAGGCCATTCCTGGCTGGGTCTATAAGCAGAATGAGTGCTTTTTCTAAACGGCATTTCTATGGTTCTTCAATGGGGCTAGGATGTAAACGTGTTTCTGCTTCAAAGGAAAGGAGCTAGGAGAAAGTTTCTTTTGCCAGTGTGTGAGGGAGCTGGAAAGCTGCAGAATGGTGCAGGGGATTCCAGGCTAGGCCATTCCTGGCTGGGTCTATAAGCAGAATGAGTGCTTTTTCTAAACGGCATTTCTATGGTTCTTCAATGGGGCTAGGATGTAAACGTGTTTCTGCTTCAAAGGAAAGGAGCTAGGAGAAAGTTTCTTTTGCCAGTGTGTGAGGGAGCTGGAAAGCTGCAGAATGGTGCAGGGGATTCCAGGCTAGGCCATTCCTGGCTGGGTCTATAAGCAGAATGAGTGCTTTTTCTAAACGGCATTTCTATGGTTCTTCAATGGGGCTAGGATGTAAACGTGTTTCTGCTTCAAAGGAAAGGAGCTAGGAGAAAGTTTCTTTTGCCAGTGTGTGAGGGAGCTGGAAAGCTGCAGAATGGTGCAGGGGATTCCAGGCTAGGCCATTCCTGGCTGGGTCTATAAGCAGAATGAGTGCTTTTTCTAAACGGCATTTCTATGGTTCTTCAATGGGGCTAGGATGTAAACGTGTTTCTGCTTCAAAGGAAAGGAGCTAGGAGAAAGTTTCTTTTGCCAGTGTGTGAGGGAGCTGGAAAGCTGCAGAATGGTGCAGGGGATTCCAGGCTAGGCCATTCCTGGCTGGGTCTATAAGCAGAATGAGTGCTTTTTCTAAACGGCATTTCTATGGTTCTTCAATGGGGCTAGGATGTAAACGTGTTTCTGCTTCAAAGGAAAGCAGCTAGGAGAAAGTTTCTTTTGCCAGTGTGTGAGGGAGCTGGAAAGCTGCAGAATGGTGCAGGGGATTCCAGGCTAGGCCATTCCTGGCTGGGTCTATAAGCAGAATGAGTGCTTTTTCTAAACGGCATTTCTATGGTTCTTCAATGGGGCTAGGATGTAAACGTGTTTCTGCTTCAAAGGAAAGGAGCTAGGAGAAAGTTTCTTTTGCCAGTGTGTGAGGGAGCTGGAAAGCTGCAGAATGGTGCAGGGGATTCCAGGCTAGGCCATTCCTGGCTGGGTCTATAAGCAGAATGAGTGCTTTTTCTAAACGGCATTTCTATGGTTCTTCAATGGGGCTAGGATGTAAACGTGTTTCTGCTTCAAAGGAAAGGAGCTAGGAGAAAGTTTCTTTTGCCAGTGTGTGAGGGAGCTGGAAAGCTGCAGAATGGTGCAGGGGATTCCAGGCTAGGCCATTCCTGGCTGGGTCTATAAGCAGAATGAGTGCTTTTTCTAAACGGCATTTCTATGGTTCTTCAATGGGGCTAGGATGTAAACGTGTTTCTGCTTCAAAGGAAAGGAGCTAGGAGAAAGTTTCTTTTGCCAGTGTGTGAGGGAGCTGGAAAGCTGCAGAATGGTGCAGGGGATTCCAGGCTAGGCCATTCCTGGCTGGGTCTATAAGCAGAATGAGTGCTTTTTCTAAACGTCATTTCTATGGTTCTTCAATGGGGCTAGGATGTAAACGTGTTTCTGCTTCAAAGGAAAGGAGCTAGGAGAAAGTTTCTTTTGCCAGTGTGTGAGGGAGCTGGAAAGCTGCAGAATGGTGCAGGGGATTCCAGGCTAGGCCATTCCTGGCTGGGTCTATAAGCAGAATGAGTGCTTTTTCTAAACGGCATTTCTATGGTTCTTCAATGGGGCTAGGATGTAAACGTGTTTCTGCTTCAAAGGAAAGGAGCTAGGAGAAAGTTTCTTTTGCCAGTGTGTGAGGGAGCTGGAAAGCTGCAGAATGGTGCAGGGGATTCCAGGCTAGGCCATTCCTGGCTGGGTCTATAAGCAGAATGAGTGCTTTTTCTAAACGGCATTTCTATGGTTCTTCAATGGGGCTAGGATGTAAACGTGTTTCTGCTTCAAAGGAAAGGAGCTAGGAGAAAGTTTCTTTTGCCAGTGTGTGAGGGAGCTGGAAAGCTGCAGAATGGTGCAGGGGATTCCAGGCTAGGCCATTCCTGGCTGGGTCTATAAGCAGAATGAGTGCTTTTTCTAAACGGCATTTCTATGGTTCTTCAATGGGGCTAGGATGTAAACGTGTTTCTGCTTCAAAGGAAAGGAGCTAGGAGAAAGTTTCTTTTGCCAGTGTGTGAGGGAGCTGGAAAGCTGCAGAATGGTGCAGGGGATTCCAGGCTAGGCCATTCCTGGCTGGGTCTATAAGCAGAATGAGTGCTTTTTCTAAACGGCATTTCTATGGTTCTTCAATGGGGCTAGGATGTAAAAGTGTTTCTGCTTCAAAGGAAAGGAGCTAGGAGAAAGTTTCTTTTGCCAGTGTGTGAGGGAGCTGGAAAGCTGCAGAATGGTGCAGGGGATTCCAGGCTAGGCCATTCCTGGCTGGGTCTATAAGCAGAATGAGTGCTTTTTCTAAACGGCATTTCTATGGTTCTTCAATGGGGCTAGGATGTAAACGTGTTTCTGCTTCAAAGGAAAGGAGCTAGGAGAAAGTTTCTTTTGCCAGTGTGTGAGGGAGCTGGAAAGCTGCAGAATGGTGCAGGGGATTCCAGGCTAGGCCATTCCTGGCTGGGTCTATAAGCAGAATGAGTGCTTTTTCTAAACGGCATTTCTATGGTTCTTCAATGGGGCTAGGATGTAAACGTGTTTCTGCTTCAAAGGAAAGGAGCTAGGAGAAAGTTTCTTTTGCCAGTGTGTGAGGGAGCTGGAAAGCTGCAGAATGGTGCAGGGGATTCCAGGCTAGGCCATTCCTGGCTGGGTCTATAAGCAGAATGAGTGCTTTTTCTAAACGGCATTTCTATGGTTCTTCAATGGGGCTAGGATGTAAACGTGTTTCTGCTTCAAAGGAAAGGAGCTAGGAGAAAGTTTCTTTTGCCAGTGTGTGAGGGAGCTGGAAAGCTGCAGAATGGTGCAGGGGATTCCAGGCTAGGCCATTCCTGGCTGGGTCTATAAGCAGAATGAGTGCTTTTTCTAAACGGCATTTCTATGGTTCTTCAATGGGGCTAGGATGTAAACGTGTTTCTGCTTCAAAGGAAAGGAGCTAGGAGAAAGTTTCTTTTGCCAGTGTGTGAGGGAGCTGGAAAGCTGCAGAATGGTGCAGGGGATTCCAGGCTAGGCCATTCCTGGCTGGGTCTATAAGCAGAATGAGTGCTTTTTCTAAACGGCATTTCTATGGTTCTTCAATGGGGCTAGGATGTAAACGTGTTTCTGCTTCAAAGGAAAGGAGCTAGGAGAAAGTTTCTTTTGCCAGTGTGTGAGGGAGCTGGAAAGCTGCAGAATGGTGCAGGGGATTCCAGGCTAGGCCATTCCTGGCTGGGTCTATAAGCAGAATGAGTGCTTTTTCTAAACGGCATTTCTATGGTTCTTCAATGGGGCTAGGATGTAAACGTGTTTCTGCTTCAAAGGAAAGGAGCTAGGAGAAAGTTTCTTTTGCCAGTGTGTGAGGGAGCTGGAAAGCTGCAGAATGGTGCAGGGGATTCCAGGCTAGGCCATTCCTGGCTGGGTCTATAAGCAGAATGAGTGCTTTTTCTAAACGGCATTTCTATGGTTCTTCAATGGGGCTAGGATGTAAACGTGTTTCTGCTTCAAAGGAAAGGAGCTAGGAGAAAGTTTCTTTTGCCAGTGTGTGAGGGAGCTGGAAAGCTGCAGAATGGTGCAGGGGATTCCAGGCTAGGCCATTCCTGGCTGGGTCTATAAGCAGAATGAGTGCTTTTTCTAAACGGCATTTCTATGGTTCTTCAATGGGGCTAGGATGTAAACGTGTTTCTGCTTCAAAGGAAAGGAGCTAGGAGAAAGTTTCTTTTGCCAGTGTGTGAGGGAGCTGGAAAGCTGCAGAATGGTGCAGGGGATTCCAGGCTAGGCCATTCCTGGCTGGGTCTATAAGCAGAATGAGTGCTTTTTCTAAACGGCATTTCTATGGTTCTTCAATGGGGCTAGGATGTAAACGTGTTTCTGCTTCAAAGGAAAGGAGCTAGGAGAAAGTTTCTTTTGCCAGTGTGTGAGGGAGCTGGAAAGCTGCAGAATGGTGCAGGGGATTCCAGGCTAGGCCATTCCTGGCTGGGTCTATAAGCAGAATGAGTGCTTTTTCTAAACGGCATTTCTATGGTTCTTCAATGGGGCTAGGATGTAAACGTGTTTCTGCTTCAAAGGAAAGGAGCTAGGAGAAAGTTTCTTTTGCCAGTGTGTGAGGGAGCTGGAAAGCTGCAGAATGGTGCAGGGGATTCCAGGCTAGGCCATTCCTGGCTGGGTCTATAAGCAGAATGAGTGCTTTTTCTAAACGGCATTTCTATGGTTCTTCAATGGGGCTAGGATGTAAACGTGTTTCTGCTTCAAAGGAAAGGAGCTAGGAGAAAGTTTCTTTTGCCAGTGTGTGAGGGAGCTGGAAAGCTGCAGAATGGTGCAGGGGATTCCAGGCTAGGCCATTCCTGGCTGGGTCTATAAGCAGAATGAGTGCTTTTTCTAAACGGCATTTCTATGGTTCTTCAATGGGGCTAGGATGTAAACGTGTTTCTGCTTCAAAGGAAAGGAGCTAGGAGAAAGTTTCTTTTGCCAGTGTGTGAGGGAGCTGGAAAGCTGCAGAATGGTGCAGGGGATTCCAGGCTAGGCCATTCCTGGCTGGGTCTATAAGCAGAATGAGTGCTTTTTCTAAACGGCATTTCTATGGTTCTTCAATGGGGCTAGGATGTAAACGTGTTTCTGCTTCAAAGGAAAGGAGCTAGGAGAAAGTTTCTTTTGCCAGTGTGTGAGGGAGCTGGAAAGCTGCAGAATGGTGCAGGGGATTCCAGGCTAGGCCATTCCTGGCTGGGTCTATAAGCAGAATGAGTGCTTTTTCTAAACGGCATTTCTATGGTTCTTCAATGGGGCTAGGATGTAAACGTGTTTCTGCTTCAAAGGAAAGGAGCTAGGAGAAAGTTTCTTTTGCCAGTGTGTGAGGGAGCTGGAAAGCTGCAGAATGGTGCAGGGGATTCCAGGCTAGGCCATTCCTGGCTGGGTCTATAAGCAGAATGAGTGCTTTTTCTAAACGGCATTTCTATGGTTCTTCAATGGGGCTAGGATGTAAACGTGTTTCTGCTTCAAAGGAAAGGAGCTAGGAGAAAGTTTCTTTTGCCAGTGTGTGAGGGAGCTGGAAAGCTGCAGAATGGTGCAGGGGATTCCAGGCTAGGCCATTCCTGGCTGGGTCTATAAGCAGAATGAGTGCTTTTTCTAAACGGCATTTCTATGGTTCTTCAATGGGGCTAGGATGTAAACGTGTTTCTGCTTCAAAGGAAAGCAGCTAGGAGAAAGTTTCTTTTGCCAGTGTGTGAGGGAGCTGGAAAGCTGCAGAATGGTGCAGGGGATTCCAGGCTAGGCCATTCCTGGCTGGGTCTATAAGCAGAATGAGTGCTTTTTCTAAACGGCATTTCTATGGTTCTTCAATGGGGCTAGGATGTAAACGTGTTTCTGCTTCAAAGGAAAGGAGCTAGGAGAAAGTTTCTTTTGCCAGTGTGTGAGGGAGCTGGAAAGCTGCAGAATGGTGCAGGGGATTCCAGGCTAGGCCATTCCTGGCTGGGTCTATAAGCAGAATGAGTGCTTTTTCTAAACGGCATTTCTATGGTTCTTCAATGGGGCTAGGATGTAAACGTGTTTCTGCTTCAAAGGAAAGGAGCTAGGAGAAAGTTTCTTTTGCCAGTGTGTGAGGGAGCTGGAAAGCTGCAGAATGGTGCAGGGGATTCCAGGCTAGGCCATTCCTGGCTGGGTCTATAAGCAGAATGAGTGCTTTTTCTAAACGGCATTTCTATGGTTCTTCAATGGGGCTAGGATGTAAACGTGTTTCTGCTTCAAAGGAAAGGAGCTAGGAGAAAGTTTCTTTTGCCAGTGTGTGAGGGAGCTGGAAAGCTGCAGAATGGTGCAGGGGATTCCAGGCTAGGCCATTCCTGGCTGGGTCTATAAGCAGAATGAGTGCTTTTTCTAAACGGCATTTCTATGGTTCTTCAATGGGGCTAGGATGTAAACGTGTTTCTGCTTCAAAGGAAAGGAGCTAGGAGAAAGTTTCTTTTGCCAGTGTGTGAGGGAGCTGGAAAGCTGCAGAATGGTGCAGGGGATTCCAGGCTAGGCCATTCCTGGCTGGGTCTATAAGCAGAATGAGTGCTTTTTCTAAACGGCATTTCTATGGTTCTTCAATGGGGCTAGGATGTAAACGTGTTTCTGCTTCAAAGGAAAGGAGCTAGGAGAAAGTTTCTTTTGCCAGTGTGTGAGGGAGCTGGAAAGCTGCAGAATGGTGCAGGGGATTCCAGGCTAGGCCATTCCTGGCTGGGTCTATAAGCAGAATGAGTGCTTTTTCTAAACGGCATTTCTATGGTTCTTCAATGGGGCTAGGATGTAAACGTGTTTCTGCTTCAAAGGAAAGGAGCTAGGAGAAAGTTTCTTTTGCCAGTGTGTGAGGGAGCTGGAAAGCTGCAGAATGGTGCAGGGGATTCCAGGCTAGGCCATTCCTGGCTGGGTCTATAAGCAGAATGAGTGCTTTTTCTAAACGGCATTTCTATGGTTCTTCAATGGGGCTAGGATGTAAACGTGTTTCTGCTTCAAAGGAAAGGAGCTAGGAGAAAGTTTCTTTTGCCAGTGTGTGAGGGAGCTGGAAAGCTGCAGAATGGTGCAGGGGATTCCAGGCTAGGCCATTCCTGGCTGGGTCTATAAGCAGAATGAGTGCTTTTTCTAAACGGCATTTCTATGGTTCTTCAATGGGGCTAGGATGTAAACGTGTTTCTGCTTCAAAGGAAAGGAGCTAGGAGAAAGTTTCTTTTGCCAGTGTGTGAGGGAGCTGGAAAGCTGCAGAATGGTGCAGGGGATTCCAGGCTAGGCCATTCCTGGCTGGGTCTATAAGCAGAATGAGTGCTTTTTCTAAACGGCATTTCTATGGTTCTTCAATGGGGCTAGGATGTAAACGTGTTTCTGCTTCAAAGGAAAGGAGCTAGGAGAAAGTTTCTTTTGCCAGTGTGTGAGGGAGCTGGAAAGCTGCAGAATGGTGCAGGGGATTCCAGGCTAGGCCATTCCTGGCTGGGTCTATAAGCAGAATGAGTGCTTTTTCTAAACGGCATTTCTATGGTTCTTCAATGGGGCTAGGATGTAAACGTGTTTCTGCTTCAAAGGAAAGGAGCTAGGAGAAAGTTTCTTTTGCCAGTGTGTGAGGGAGCTGGAAAGCTGCAGAATGGTGCAGGGGATTCCAGGCTAGGCCATTCCTGGCTGGGTCTATAAGCAGAATGAGTGCTTTTTCTAAACGGCATTTCTATGGTTCTTCAAAGGGGCTAGGATGTAAAAGTGTTTCTGCTTCAAAGGAAAGGAGCTAGGAGAAAGTTTCTTTTGCCAGTGTGTGAGGGAGCTGGAAAGCTGCAGAATGGTGCAGGGGATTCCAGGCTAGGCCATTCCTGGCTGGGTCTATAAGCAGAATGAGTGCTTTTTCTAAACGGCATTTCTATGGTTCTTCAATGGGGGTAGGATGTAAACGTGTTTCTGCTTCAAAGGAAAGGAGCTAGGAGAAAGTTTCTTTTGCCAGTGTGTGAGGGAGCTGGAAAGCTGCAGAATGGTGCAGGGGATTCCAGGCTAGGCCATTCCTGGCTGGGTCTATAAGCAGAATGAGTGCTTTTTCTAAACGGCATTTCTATGGTTCTTCAATGGGGCTAGGATGTAAAGTGTTTCTGCTTCAAAGGAAAGGAGCTAGGAGAAAGTTTCTTTTGCCAGTGTGTGAGGGAGCTGGAAAGCTGCAGAATGGTGCAGGGGATTCCAGGCTAGGCCATTCCTGGCTGGGTCTATAAGCAGAATGAGTGCTTTTTCTAAACGGCATTTCTATGGTTCTTCAATGGGGCTAGGATGTAAACGTGTTTCTGCTTCAAAGGAAAGGAGCTAGGAGAAAGTTTCTTTTGCCAGTGTGTGAGGGAGCTGGAAAGCTGCAGAATGGTGCAGGGGATTCCAGGCTAGGCCATTCCTGGCTGGGTCTATAAGCAGAATGAGTGCTTTTTCTAAACGGCATTTCTATGGTTCTTCAAAGGGGCTAGGATGTAAACGTGTTTCTGCTTCAAAGGAAAGGAGCTAGGAGAAAGTTTCTTTTGCCAGTGTGTGAGGGAGCTGGAAAGCTGCAGAATGGTGCAGGGGATTCCAGGCTAGGCCATTCCTGGCTGGGTCTATAAGCAGAATGAGTGCTTTTTCTAAACGGCATTTCTATGGTTCTTCAATGGGGCTAGGATGTAAAGTGTTTCTGCTTCAAAGGAAAGGAGCTAGGAGAAAGTTTCTTTTGCCAGTGTGTGAGGGAGCTGGAAAGCTGCAGAATGGTGCAGGGATTCCAGGCTAGGCCATTCCTGGCTGGGTCTATAAGCAGAATGAGTGCTTTTTCTAAACGGCATTTCTATGGTTCTTCAATGGGGCTAGGATGTAAACGTGTTTCTGCTTCAAAGGAAAGGAGCTAGGAGAAAGTTTCTTTTGCCAGTGTGTGAGGGAGCTGGAAAGCTGCAGAATGGTGCAGGGGATTCCAGGCTAGGCCATTCCTGGCTGGGTCTATAAGCAGAATGAGTGCTTTTTCTAAACGGCATTTCTATGGTTCTTCAATGGGGCTAGGATGTAAAGTGTTTCTGCTTCAAAGGAAAGGAGCTAGGAGAAAGTTTCTTTTGCCAGTGTGTGAGGGAGCTGGAAAGCTGCAGAATGGTGCAGGGGATTCCAGGCTAGGCCATTCCTGGCTGGGTCTATAAGCAGAATGAGTGCTTTTTCTAAACGGCATTTCTATGGTTCTTCAATGGGGCTAGGATGTAAAAGTGTTTCTGCTTCAAAGGAAAGGAGCTAGGAGAAAGTTTCTTTTGCCAGTGTGTGAGGGAGCTGGAAAGCTGCAGAATGGTGCAGGGGATTCCAGGCTAGGCCATTCCTGGCTGGGTCTATAAGCAGAATGAGTGCTTTTTCTAAACGGCATTTCTATGGTTCTTCAATGGGGCTAGGATGTAAACGTGTTTCTGCTTCAAAGGAAAGGAGCTAGGAGAAAGTTTCTTTTGCCAGTGTGTGAGGGAGCTGGAAAGCTGCAGAATGGTGCAGGGGATTCCAGGCTAGGCCATTCCTGGCTGGGTCTATAAGCAGAATGAGTGCTTTTTCTAAACGGCATTTCTATGGTTCTTCAAAGGGGCTAGGATGTAAAGGTGTTTCTGCTTCAAAGGAAAGGAGCTAGGAGAAAGTTTCTTTTGCCAGTGTGTGAGGGAGCTGGAAAGCTGCAGAATGGTGCAGGGGATTCCAGGCTAGGCCATTCCTGGCTGGGTCTATAAGCAGAATGAGTGCTTTTTCTAAACGGCATTTCTATGGTTCTTCAATGGGGCTAGGATGTAAACGTGTTTCTGCTTCAAAGGAAAGGAGCTAGGAGAAAGTTTCTTTTGCCAGTGTGTGAGGGAGCTGGAAAGCTGCAGAATGGTGCAGGGGATTCCAGGCTAGGCCATTCCTGGCTGGGTCTATAAGCAGAAGGAGTGCTTTTTCTAAACGGCATTTCTATGGTTCTTCAATGGGGCTAGGATGTAAACGTGTTTCTGCTTCAAAGGAAAGGAGCTAGGAGAAAGTTTCTTTTGCCAGTGTGTGAGGGAGCTGGAAAGCTGCAGAATGGTGCAGGGGATTCCAGGCTAGGCCATTCCTGGCTGGGTCTATAAGCAGAATGAGTGCTTTTTCTAAACGGCATTTCTATGGTTCTTCAATGGGGCTAGGATGTAAACGTGTTTCTGCTTCAAAGGAAAGGAGCTAGGAGAAAGTTTCTTTTGCCAGTGTGTGAGGGAGCTGGAAAGCTGCAGAATGGTGCAGGGGATTCCAGGCTAGGCCATTCCTGGCTGGGTCTATAAGCAGAATGAGTGCTTTTTCTAAAGGGCATTTCTATGGTTCTTCAATGGGGCTAGGATGTAAAAGTGTTTCTGCTTCAAAGGAAAGGAGCTGGGAGAAAGTTTCTTTTGCCAGTGTGTGAGGGAGCTGGAAAGCTGCAGAATGGTGCAGGGGATTCCAGGCTAGGCCATTCCTGGCTGGGTCTATAAGCAGAATGAGTGCTTTTTCTAAACGGCATTTCTATGGTTCTTCAATGGGGCTAGGATGTAAAGTGTTTCTGCTTCAAAGGAAAGGAGCTAGGAGAAAGTTTCTTTTGCCAGTGTGTGAGGGAGCTGGAAAGCTGCAGAATGGTGCAGGGGATTCCAGGCTAGGCCATTCCTGGCTGGGTCTATAAGCAGAATGAGTGCTTTTTCTAAACGGCATTTCTATGGTTCTTCAATGGGGCTAGGATGTAAACGTGTTTCTGCTTCAAAGGAAAGGAGCTAGGAGAAAGTTTCTTTTGCCAGTGTGTGAGGGAGCTGGAAAGCTGCAGAATGGTGCAGGGGATTCCAGGCTAGGCCATTCCTGGCTGGGTCTATAAGCAGAATGAGTGCTTTTTCTAAACGGCATTTCTATGGTTCTTCAAAGGGGCTAGGATGTAAAAGTGTTTCTGCTTCAAAGGAAAGGAGCTAGGAGAAAGTTTCTTTTGCCAGTGTGTGAGGGAGCTGGAAAGCTGCAGAATGGTGCAGGGGATTCCAGGCTAGGCCATTCCTGGCTGGGTCTATAAGCAGAATGAGTGCTTTTTCTAAACGGCATTTCTATGGTTCTTCAATGGGGCTAGGATGTAAACGTGTTTCTGCTTCAAAGGAAAGGAGCTAGGAGAAAGTTTCTTTTGCCAGTGTGTGAGGGAGCTGGAAAGCTGCAGAATGGTGCAGGGGATTCCAGGCTAGGCCATTCCTGGCTGGGTCTATAAGCAGAATGAGTGCTTTTTCTAAACGTCATTTCTATGGTTCTTCAATGGGGCTGGGATGTAAACGTGTTTCTGCTTCAAAGGAAAGGAGCTAGGAGAAAGTTTCTTTTGCCAGTGTGTGAGGGAGCTGGAAAGCTGCAGAATGGTGCAGGGGATTCCAGGCTAGGCCATTCCTGGCTGGGTCTATAAGCAGAATGAGTGCTTTTTCTAAACGGCATTTCTATGGTTCTTCAATGGGGCTAGGATGTAAAGTGTTTCTGCTTCAAAGGAAAGGAGCTAGGAGAAAGTTTCTTTTGCCAGTGTGTGAGGGAGCTGGAAAGCTGCAGAATGGTGCAGGGGATTCCAGGCTAGGCCATTCCTGGCTGGGTCTATAAGCAGAATGAGTGCTTTTTCTAAACGGCATTTCTATGGTTCTTCAATGGGGCTAGGATGTAAAAGTGTTTCTGCTTCAAAGGAAAGGAGCTAGGAGAAAGTTTCTTTTGCCAGTGTGTGAGGGAGCTGGAAAGCTGCAGAATGGTGCAGGGGATTCCAGGCTAGGCCATTCCTGGCTGGGTCTATAAGCAGAATGAGTGCTTTTTCTAAACGGCATTTCTATGGTTCTTCAATGGGGCTAGGATGTAAACGTGTTTCTGCTTCAAAGGAAAGGAGCTAGGAGAAAGTTTCTTTTGCCAGTGTGTGAGGGAGCTGGAAAGCTGCAGAATGGTGCAGGGGATTCCAGGCTAGGCCATTCCTGGCTGGGTCTATAAGCAGAATGAGTGCTTTTTCTAAACGTCATTTCTATGGTTCTTCCATGGGGCTAGGATGTAAAAGCGTTTCTGCTTCAAAAGAAAGGAGCTAGGAGAAAGTTTCTTTTGCCAGATTGTGAGGGAGCTGGAAAGCTGCAGAGTGGTGCAGGGGATTCCAGGCTAGGCCATTCCTGGCTGGGTCTATAAGCAGAATGAGTGCTTTTTCTAAACTGCATTTCTATCCTTCTTCAAAGGGGATAGGATCAGAAGGTGTTTCTGGTTCAAAGGAAAGGAGCTGGGAGAAAGTTTCTTTTGCCAGTGTGTGGGGGAGCTGGAAAGCTGCAGAATGGTGCAGGAGATTCCAGGCTTGGCCATTCCTGGCTGGGTCTACAAGCAGAATGAGTGCTTTTTCTAAACGGCATTTCTATGGTTCTTCCATGGGCCTAGGTTGTAAAAGCGTTTCTGCTTCAAAGGAAAGGAGCTAGGATAAAGTTTCTTTTGCCAGTGTGTGAGGGAGCTAGAAAGCTGGAGAATGGTGCAGGGGATTCCAGGCTAGACCATTCCTGGCTGGGTCTATAAGCAGAATGAGTGCTTTTTCTAAATGGCATTTCTACGGTTCTTCAATGGGGCTAGGATGTATATGGGTTTCTGTTTCAAAGGAAAGGAGGTGGGAGAAAGTTTCTTTTGCCAGTGTGTGAGGGAGCTGGAAAGCTGCAGAATGGTGCAGGGGATTCCAGGCTAGGCCATTCCTGGCTGGGTCTATAAGCAGAATGAGTGCTTTTTCTAAACGGCATTTCTATGGTTCTTCCATGGGGCTAGGATGTAAACCTGTTTCTGCTTCAAAGGAAAGGAGCTAGGAGAAAGTTTCTTTTGCCAGTGTGTGAGGGAGCTGGAAAGCTGCAGAATGGTGCAGGGGATTCCAGGCTATGCCATTCCTGGCTGGGTCTATAAGCAGAATGAGTGCTTTTTCTAAACGTCGTTTCAATGGTTCTTCCATGGGGCCAGGATGCAAACGTTTTTCTGCTTCAAAGGAAAGGAGCTAGGAGAAAGTTTCTTTTGCCAGTGTGTGAGGGAGCTGGAAAGCTGTAGAATGGTGCAGGGGATTCCAGGCTAGGCCATTCCTGGCTGGGTCTATAAGCAGAATGAGTGCTTTTTGTAAACGTCGTTTCAATGGTTCTTCCATGGGGCCAGGATGTAAACGTTTTTCTGCTTCAAAGGAAAGGAGCTAGGAGCAAGTTTCTTTTGCCAGTGTGTGAGGGAGCTGGAAAGCTGCAGAATGGTGCAGGGGATTCCAGACTTGGCCATTCCTGGCTGGGTCTACAAGCAGAATGAGTGCTTTTTCTAAACGTCATTTCTATGGTTCTTCCACGGGGCTAGGATGTAAAAGCGTTTCTGCTTCAAAGGAAAGGAGCTAGCAGAAAGTTTCTTTTGCCAGTGTGTGAGGGAGCTGGAAAGCTGCAGAATGGTGCAGGGGATTCCAGGCTAGGCCATTCCTGGCTGGGTCTATAAGCAGAATGAGTGCTTTTTCTAAACGGCATTTCGATGGTTCTTCAAAGGGGATCGGATCAAAAGGTGTTTCTGCTTCAAAGGAAAGGAGCTAGGAGAAAGTTTCTTTTGCCAGTGTGTGTGGGAGCTGGAAAGCTGCAGAATGGTGCAGGGGATTCCAGGCTAGGCCATTCCTGGCTGGGTCTATAAGCGGAATGAGTGCTTTTTCTAAACGTCGTTTATATGGTTCTTCCATGGAGCCAGGATGTAAACGTTTTTTGCTTCAAAGGAAAAGAGCTAGGAGAAAGTTTCTTTTGCAAGTGTGTGAGGGAGCTGGAAAGCTGCAGAATGGTGCAGGAGATTCCAGGCTAGGCCATTCCTGGCTGCGTCTACAAGCAGAATGAGTGCTTTTTCTAAACGATATTTCTGTGGTTCTTCAAAGGGGCTAGGATGTAAATGCGTTTCTGCTTCAAAGGAAAGGAGCTAGGAGAAAGTTTCTTTTGCCAGTGTGTGAGGGAGCTGGAAAGCTGCAGAATGGTGCAGGGGATTCCAGGCTATGCCATTCCTGGCTGGGTCTATAAGCATAATGAGTGCTTTTTCTAAACGTCATTTCTATGGTTCGTCAAAGGGGGTAGGATGTAAATGTGTTTCTGCTTCAAAGGAAAGGAGCTAGGTAAAAGTTTCTTTTGCCAGGTTGTGAAGGAGCTGGAAAGCTGCAGAATGGTGCAGGGGATTCCAGGCTAGGCTATTCCTGGCTGGGTCTATAAGCAGAATGAGTGCTTTTTCTAAACGGCATTTCTGTGGTTCTTCAAAGGGGATAAAATCAAAAGCTGTTTCTGCTTCAAAGGAAAGGAGCTAGGAGAAAGTTTCTTTTGCCAGTGTGTGAGGGAGCTGGAAAGCTGCAGAATGGTGTAGGAGATTCCAGGCTAGGCCATTCCTGGCTGCGTCTACAAGCAGAATGAGTGCTTTGTCTAAACGATAATTCTGTGGTTCTTCAAAGGGGCTAGGATGTAAACGCGTTTCTGCTTCAAAGGAAAGGAGCTAGGAGAAAGTTTCTTTTGCCACTGTGTGAGGGAGCTGGAAAGCTGCAGAACGGTGCGGGGGATTCGAGGCTATGCCATTCCTGGCTGGGTCTATAAGCATAATGAGTGCTTTTTCTAAACGTCGTTTCAATGGTTCTTCCATGGGGCCAGGATGTAAACGTTTTTCAGCTTCAAAGGAAAGGAGCTAGGAGCAAGTTTCTTTTGCCAGTGTGTGAGGGAGCTGGAAAGCTGCAGAATGGTGCAGGGGATTCCAGACTTGGCCATTCCTGGCTGGGTCTACAAGCAGAATGAGTGCTTTTTCTAAACGTCATTTCTATGGTTCTTCAAAGGGGGTAGGATGTAAATGTGTTTCTGCTTCAAAGGAAAGGAGCTAGGTAAAAGTTTCTTTTGCCAGGTTGTGAAGGAGCTGGAAAGCTGCAGAATGGTGCAGGAGATTCCAGTCTAGGCTATTCCTGGCTGGGTCTATAAGCAGAATGAGTGCTTTTTCTAAACGGCATTTCTATGGTTATTCCATGGGGCTAGGATGTAAACGTGATTCTGCTTCAAAGGAAAGGAGCTAGGAGAAAGTTTCTTTTGCCAGTGTGTGAGGGAGCTGGAAAGCTGCAGAATGGTGTAGGAGATTCCAGGCTAGGCCATTCCTGGCTGCGTCTACAAGCAGAATGATTGCTTTTTCTAAACGATATTTCTGTGGTTCTTCAAAGGGGATAGGATCAAAAGGTGATTCTGCTGCAAAGGAAAGGAGCTAGGAGAAAGTTTCTTTTGCCAGTGTGTGAGGGAGCTGGAAAGCTGCAGAATGGTGCAGGGGATTCCAGGCTAGGCCATTCCTGGCTGGGTCTATAAACAGAATGAGTGCTTTTTCTAAATGGCATTTCTATGGTTCTTTCATGGGGCTAGGATGTAAATGCACTTCTGCTTCAAAGGAAAGGAGCTATGAGAAAGTTTCTTTTGCCAGTGTGTGAGGGAGCTGGAAAGCTGCAGAATGGTGCAGGGGATTCCAGGCTAGGCCATTCCTGGCTGAGTCTATAAGCAGAATGAATGCTTTTTCTAAACGGCATTTCTATGGTTCTTCAAATGGGGATAGGATCCAAAGGTGTTTCTGCTTCAAAGGAAAGGAGCTGGGAGAAAGTTTCTTTTGCCAGTGTGTGAGGGAGCTGGAAAGCTGCAGAATGGTGCAGGAGATTCCAGGCTAGGCCATTCCTGGCTGGGTCTACAAGCAGAATGAGTGCTTTTTCTAAACGTCATTTCTATGGTTCTTCCATGGGGCTAGGATGTAAATGGGTTTCTGCTTCAAAGGAAAGGAGCTGGGAGAAAGTTTCTTTTGCCAGTGTGTGAGGGAGCTGGAAAGCTGCAGAATGGTGCAGGGGATTCCAGGCTAGGCCATTCCTGGCTGGGTCTATAAGCAGAATGAGTGCTGTTTCTAAACGGCATTTCTATGGTTATTCCATGGGGCTAGGATGTAAATGCGTTTCTGCTTCAAAGGAAAGGAGCTAGGAGAAAGTTTCTTTTGCCAGTGTGTGAGGGAGCCGGAAAGCTGCAGAATGGTGCAGGGGATTCCAGGCTAGGCCATTCCTGGCTGGGTCTATAAGGAGAATGAGTGCTTTTTCTAAACGGCATTTCTGTGGTTCTTCAAAGGGGATAGGATCAATAGGTGTTTCTGCTCCAAAGGAAAGGAGCTGGGAGAAAGGTTCTTTTGCCAGTGTGTGAGGGAGCTGGAAAGCTGCAGAATGGTGCAGGAGATTCCAGGCTAGGCCATTCTTGGCTGGGTCTATAAGGAGAATGAGTGCTTTTTCTAAACGGCATTTCTATGGTTCTTCCATGGGACTAGGATGTAAACGTGTTTCTGCTTCAATGGAAAGGAGCTAGGAGAGAGTTTCTTTTGCCAGTGTGTGAGGGAACTGGAAAGCTGCAGAACGTTGCAGGGGATTCCAGGCTAGGCCATTCCTGGCTGGGCCTATAAGCAGAATGAGTGCTTTTTCTAAACGGCATTTCTATGGTTATTCCATGGGGCTAGGATGTAAATGTGATTCTGCTTCAAAGGAAAGGAGCTAGGATAAAGTTTCTTTTGCCAGTGTGTGAGGGAGCTAAGAAGCTGGAGAATGGTGCAGGGGATTCCAGGCTAGACCATTCCTGGCTGGGTCTATAAGCAGAATGAGTGCTTTTTCTAAACGGCATTTCTATGGTTCTTCCATGGGGCTAGGATGTTAACGTGTTTCTGCTTCAAAGGAAAGGAGCTAGGAGAAAGTTTCTTTTGCCAGTGTGTGAGGGAGCTGGAAAGCTGCAGAATGGTGCAGGGGATTCCAGGCTATGCCATTCCTGGCTGGGTCTATAAGCAGAATGAGTGCTTTTTCTAAACGTCGTTTCAATGGTTCTTCCATGGGGCCAGGATGTAAACGTTTTTCTGCTTCAAAGGAAAGGAGCTAGGAGAAAGTTTCTTTTGCCAGTGTGTGAGGGAGCTGGAAAGCTGTAGAATGGTGCAGGGGATTCCAGGCTAGGCCATTCCTGGCTGCATCTACAAGCAGAATGAGTGCTTTTTCTAAACGATATTTCTGTGGTTCTTCAAAGGGGATAGGATCAAAAGGTGATTCTGCTGCAAAGGAAAGGAGCTAGGAGAAAGTTTCTTTTGCCAGTGTGTGAGGGAGCTGGAAAGCTGCAGAATGGTGCAGGGGATTCCAGACTTGGCCATTCCTGGCTGGGTCTACAAGCAGCATGAGTGCTTTTTCTAAACGTCATTTCTATGGTTCTTCCACGGGGCTAGGATGTAAAAGCGTTTCTGCTTCAAAGGAAAGGAGCTAGGAGAAAGTTTCTTTTGCCAGTGTGTGAGGGAGCTGGAAAGCTGCAGAATGGTGCAGGGGATTCCAGTCTAGGCCATTCCTGGCTGGGTCTATAAGTAGAATGAGTGCTTTTTCTAAATGGCATTTCTATGGTTCTTCTATGGGGCTAGGATGTAAATGGGTTTCTGGTTCAAAGGAAAGGAGCTGGGAGAAAGTTTCGTTTGCCAGTGTGTGAGGGAGCTGGAAAGCTGCAGAATGGTGCAGGGGATTCCAGGCTATGCCATTCCTGGCTGGGTCTATAAGCATAATGAGTGCTTTTTCTAAACGTCATTTCTATGGTTCTTCAAAGGGGGTAGGACGTAAATGTGTTTCTGCTTCAAAGGAAAGGAGCTAGGTAAAAGTTTCTTTTGCCCGGTTGTGAAGGAGCTGGAAAGCTGCAGAATGGTGCAGGGGATTCCAGTCTAGGCTATTCCTGGCTGGGTCTATAAGCAGAATGAGTGCTTTTTCTAAACGGCATTTCTGTGGTTCTTCAATGGGGATAGGATCAAAAGCTGTTTCTGCTTCAAAGGAAAGGAGCTAGGAGAAAGTTTCTTTTGCCAGTGTGTGAGGGAGCTGGAAAGCTGCAGAATGGTGTAGGAGATTCCAGGCTAGGCCATTCCTGGCTGCGTCTACAAGCAGAATGAGTGCTTTGTCTAAACGATACTTCTGTGGTTCTTCAAAGGGGCTAGGATGTAAATGCATTTCTGCTTCAAAGGAAAGGAGCTAGGAGAAAGTTTCTTTTGCCACTGTGTGAGGGAGCTGGAAAGCTGCAGAACGGTGCGGGGGATTCGAGGCTATGCCATTCCTGGCTGGGTCTATAAGCATAATGAGTGCTTTTTCTAAACGTCATTTCTATGGTTCTTCAAAGGGGGTAGGATGTAAATGTGTTTCTGCTTCAAAGGAAAGGAGCTAGGTAAAAGTTTCTTTTGCCAGGTTGTGAAGGAGCTGGAAAGCTGCAGAATGGTGCAGGAGATTCCAGTCTAGGCTATTCCTGGCTGGGTCTATAAGCAGAATGAGTGCTTTTTCTAAACGGCATTTCTATGGTTATTCCATGGGGCTAGGATGTAAATGTGATTCTGCTTCAAAGGAAAGGAGCTAGGAGAAAGTTTCTTTTGCCAGTGTGTGAGGGAGCTGGAAAGCTGCAGAATGGTGCAGGGGATTCCAGGCTAGGCCATTCCTGGCTGGGCCTATAAGCAGAATGAATGCTTTTTCTAAACGGCATTTCTATCCTTCTTCAAAGGGGATAGGATCAGAAGGTGTTTCTGGTTCAAAGGAAAGGAGCTAGGAGAAAGTTTCTTTTGCCAGTGTGTGAGGGAGCTGGAAAGCTGCAGAATGGTGCAGGGGATTCCAGGCTAGGCCATTCCTGGCTGGGTCTATAAACAGAATGAGTGCTTTTTCTAAATGGCATTTCTATGGTTCTTTCATGGGGCTAGGATGTAAATGCACTTCTGCTTCAAAGGAAAGGAGCTATGAGAAAGTTTCTTTTGCCAGTGTGTGAGGGAGCTGGAAAGCTGCAGAATGGTGCAGGGGATTCCAGGCTAGGCCATTCCTGGCTGAGTCTATAAGCAGAATGAATGCTTTTTCTAAACGGCATTTCTATGGTTCTTCAAAATGGGAATAGGATCCAAAGGTGTTTCTGCTTCAAAGGAAAGGAGCTGGGAGAAAGTTTGTTTTGCCAGTGTGTGAGGGAGCTGGAAAGCTGCAGAATGGTGCAGGGGATTCCAGGCTAGGCCATTCCTGGCTGGGTCTTTAAACAGAATGACTGCTTTTTCTAAGTGGCATTTCTATGGTTCTTCCATGGGGCCAGGATGTAAACGTCTTTCTGCTTCAAAGGCAAGGAGCTAGGAGAAAGTTTCTTTTGCCAGTGTGTGAGGGAGCTGGAAAGCTGCAGAGTGGTGCAGAGGTTTCCAGGCTAGGCCATTCCTGGCTGGGTCTATAAGCAGAATGAGTGCTTTTTCTAAACGTCATTTCTATGGTTCTTCCATGGGGCTAGGATGTAAAAGCGTTTCTGCTTCAAAAGAAAGGAGCTAGGAGAAAGTTTCTTTTGCCAGATTGTGAGGGAGCTGGAAAGCTGCAGAATGGTGCAGGGGATTCCAGGCTAGGCCATTCCTGGCTGGGTCTATAAGCATAATGAGTGCTTTTTCTAAACGTCATTTCTATGGTTCTTCAAAGGGGGTAGGATGTAAATGTGTTTCTGCTTCAAAGGAAAGGAGCTAGGAGAAAGTTTCTTTTGCCAGGTTGTGAAGGAGCTGGAAAGCTGCAGAATGGTGCAGGGGATTCCTGGCTAGGCCATTCCTGGCTGGGTCTATAAGCACAATGAGTGCTTTTTCTAAACTGCATTTCTATCCTTCTTCAAAGGGGATAGGATCAGAAGGTGTTTCTGGTTCAAAGGAAAGGAGCTAGGAGAAAGTTTCTTTTGCCAGTGTGTGAGGGAGCTGGAAAGCTGCAGAATGGTGCAGGGGATTCCAGGCTAGGCCATTCCTGGCTGGGTCTATAAACAGAATGAGTGCTTTTTCTAAACGTCATTTCTATGGTTCTTCCATGGGGCTAGGATGTAAATGGGTTTCTGCTTCAAAGGAAAGGAGCTGGGAGAAAGTTTCTTTTGCCAGTGTGTGAGGGAGCAGGAAAGCTGCAGAATGGTGCAGGGGATTCCAGGCTAGGCCATTCCTGGCTGGGTCTATAAGCAGAATGAGTGCTGTTTCTAAACGGCATTTCTATGGTTATTCCATGGGGCTAGGATGTAATCGTGTTTCTGCTTCAAAGGAAAGGAGCTAGGAGAAAGTTTCTTTTGCCAGTGTGTGAGGGAGCAGGAAAGCTGCAGAATGGTGCAGGGGATTCCAGGCTAGGCCATTCCTGGCTGGGTGTATAAGCAGAATGAGTGCTTTTTCTAAACGGCATTTCTGTGGTTCTTCAAAGGGGATAGGATCAATAGGTGTTTCTGCTCCAAAGGAAAGGAGCTGGGAGAAAGGTTCTTTTGCCAGTGTGTGAGGGAGCTGGAAAGCTGCAGAATGGTGCAGGAGATTCCAGGCTAGGCCATTCCTGGCTGGGTCTATAAGGAGAATGAGTGCTTCTTCTAAACGGCATTTCTATGGTTCTTCCATGGGGCTAGGATGTAAACGTGTTTCTGCTTCAATGGAAAGGAGCTAGGAGAAAGTTTCTTTTGCCAGTGTGTGAGGGAGCTGGAAAGCTGCAGAACGGTGCAGGGGATTCCAGGCTAGGCCATTCCTGGCTGGGCCTATAAGCAGAATGAGTGCTTTTTCTAAACGGCATTTCTATGGTTATTCCATGGGGCTAGGATGTAAATGTGATTCTGCTTCAAAGGAAAGGAGCTAGGAGAAAGTTTCTTTTGCCAGTGTGTGAGGGAGCTGGAAAGCTGCAGAATGGTGCAGGGGATTCCAGGCTAGGCCATTCCTGGCTGGGCCTATAAGCAGAATGAATGCTTTTTCTAAACGGCATTTCTATCCTTCTTCAAAGGGGATAGGATCAGAAGGTGTTTCTGGTTCAAAGGAAAGGAGCTAGGAGAAAGTTTCTTTTGCCAGTGTGTGAGGGAGCTGGAAAGCTGCAGAATGGTGCAGGGGATTCCAGGCTAGGCCATTCCTGGCTGGGTCTATAAACAGAATGAGTGCTTTTTCTAAATGGCATTTCTATGGTTCTTTCATGGGGCTAGGATGTAAATGCACTTCTGCTTCAAAGGAAAGGAGCTATGAGAAAGTTTCTTTTGCCAGTGTGTGAGGGAGCTGGAAAGCTGCAGAATGGTGCAGGGGATTCCAGGCTAGGCCATTCCTGGCTGAGTCTATAAGCAGAATGAATGCTTTTTCTAAACGGCATTTCTATGGTTCTTCAAAAGGGAATAGGATCCAAAGTGTTTCTGCTTCAAAGGAAAGGAGCTGGGAGAAAGTTTCTTTTGCCAGTGTGTGAGGGAGCTGGAAAGCTGCAGAATGGTGCAGGGGATTCCAGGCTAAGCCATTCCTGGCTGGGTCTTTAAACAGAATGACTGCTTTTTCAAAGTGGCATTTCTATGGTTCTTCCATGGGGCCAGGATGTAAACGTGTTTCTGCTTCAAAGGCAAGGAGCTAGGAGAAAGTTTCTTTTGCCAGTGTGTGTGGGAGCTGGAAAGCTGCAGAATGGTGCAGAGGTTTCCAGGCTAGGCCATTCCTGGCTGGGTCTATAAGCAGAATGAGTGCTTTTTCTAAACGTCATTTCTATGGTTCTTCCATGGGGCTAGGATGTAAAAGCGTTTCTGCTTCAAAAGAAAGGAGCTAGGAGAAAGTTTCTTTTGCCAGATTGTGAGGGAGCTGGAAAGCTGCAGAGTGGTGCAGGGGATTCCAGGCTAGGCCATTCCTGGCTGGGTCTATAAGCAGAATGAGTGCTTTTTCTAAACTGCATTTCTATCCTTCTTCAAAGGGGATAGGATCAGAAGGTGTTTCTGGTTCAAAGGAAAGGAGCTGGGAGAAAGTTTCTTTTGCCAGTGTGTGAGGGAGCTGGAAAGCTGCAGAATGGTGCAGGGGATTCCAGGCTAGGCCATTCCTGGCTGGGTCTATAAGCAGAATGAGTGCTTTTTCTAAACGGCATTTCTATGGTTCTTCCATGGGGCTAGGATGTAAACCTGTTTCTGCTTCAAAGGAAAGGAGCTAGGAGAAAGTTTCTTTTGCCAGTGTGTGAGGGAGCTGGAAAGCTGCAGAATGGTGCAGGGGATTCCAGGCTATGCCATTCCTGGCTGGGTCTATAAGCAGAATGAGTGCTTTTTCTAAACGTCGTTTCAATGGTTCTTCCATGGGGCCAGGATGTAAACGTTTTTCTGCTTCAAAGGAAAGGAGCTAGGAGAAAGTTTCTTTTGCCAGTGTGTGAGGGAGCTGGAAAGCTGTAGAATGGTGCAGGGGATTCCAGGCTAGGCCATTCCTGGCTGGGTCTATAAGCAGAATGAGTGCTTTTTCTAAACGTCGTTTCAATGGTTCTTCCATGGGGCCAGGATGTAAACGTTTTTCTGCTTCAAAGGAAAGGAGCTAGGAGCAAGTTTCTTTTGCCAGTGTGTGAGGGAGCTGGAAAGCTGCAGAATGGTGCAGGAGATTCCAGGCTAGGCCATTCCTGGCTGCATCTACAAGCAGAATGAGTGCTTTTTCTAAACGATATTTCTGTGGTTCTTCTAAGGGGATAGGATCAAAAGGTGATTCTGCTGCAAAGGAAAGGAGCTAGGAGAAAGTTTCTTTTGCCAGTGTGTGAGGGAGCTGGAAAGCTGCAGAATGGTGCAGGGGATTCCAGGCTAGGCCATTCCTGGCTGGGTCTATAAGCAGAATGAGTGCTTTTTCTAAACGGCATTTCGATGGTTCTTCAAAGGGGATCGGATCAAAAGGTGTTTCTGCTTCAAAGGAAAGGAGCTAGGAGAAAGTTTCTTTTGCCAGTGTGTGTGGGAGCTGGAAAGCTGCAGAATGGTGCAGGGGATTCCAGGCTAGGCCATTCCTGGCTGGGTCTATAAGCAGAATGAGTGATTTTTCTAAACGTCGTTTATATGGTTCTTCCATGGAGCCAGGATGTAAACGTTTTTTGCTTCAAAGGAAAAGAGCTAGGAGAAAGTTTCTTTTGCAAGTGTGTGAGGGAGCTGGAAAGCTGCAGAATGGTGCAGGAGATTCCAGGCTAGGCCATTCCTGGCTGCGTCTACAAGCAGAATGAGTGCGTTTTCTAAACGATATTTCTGTGGTTCTTCAAAGGGGCTAGGATGTAAATGCGTTTCTGCTTCAAAGGAAAGGAGCTAGGAGAAAGTTTCTTTTGCCAGTGTGTGAGGGAGCTGGAAAGCTGCAGAATGGTGCAGGGGATTCCAGGCTATGCCATTCCTGGCTGGGTCTATAAGCATAATGAGTGCTTTTTCTAAACGTCATTTCTATGGTTCGTCAAAGGGGGTAGGATGTAAATGTGTTTCTGCTTCAAAGGAAAGGAGCTAGGTAAAAGTTTCTTTTGCCAGGTTGTGAAGGAGCTGGAAAGCTGCAGAATGGTGCAGGGGATTCCAGGCTAGGCTATTCCTGGCTGGGTCTATAAGCAGAATGAGTGCTTTTTCTAAACGGCATTTCTGTGGTTCTTCAAAGGGGATAGGATCAAAAGCTGTTTCTGCTTCAAAGGAAAGGAGCTAGGAGAAAGTTTCTTTTGCCAGTGTGTGAGGGAGCTGGAAAGCTGCAGAATGGTGTAGGAGATTCCAGGCTAGGCCATTCCTGGCTGCGTCTACAAGCAGAATGAGTGCTTTGTCTAAACGATACTTCTGTGGTTCTTCAAAGGGGCTAGGATGTAAACGCGTTTCTGCTTCAAAGGAAAGGAGCTAGGAGAAAGTTTCTTTTGCCACTGTGTGAGGGAGCTGGAAAGCTGCAGAACGGTGCGGGGGATTCGAGGCTATGCCATTCCTGGCTGGGTCTATAAGCATAATGAGTGCTTTTTCTAAACGTCGTTTCAATGGTTCTTCCATGGGGCCAGGATGTAAACGTTTTTCTGCTTCAAAGGAAAGGAGCTAGGAGCAAGTTTCTTTTGCCAGTGTGTGAGGGAGCTGGAAAGCTGCAGAATGGTGCAGGGGATTCCAGACTTGGCCATTCCTGGCTGGGTCTACAAGCAGCATGAGTGCTTTTTCTAAACGTCATTTCTATGGTTCTTCCATGGGGCTAGGATGTAAAAGCGTTTCTGCTTCAAAAGAAAGGAGCTAGGAGAAAGTTTCTTTTGCCAGTGTGTGAGGGAGCTAGAAAGCTGGAGAATGGTGCAGGGGATTCCAGGCTAGACCATTCCTGGCTGGGTCTATAAGCAGAATGAGTGCTTTTTCTAAACGGCATTTCTATGGTCCTTCCATGGGGGTAGGATATAAACGCGTTTCTGCTTCAAAGGAAAGGAGCTAGGAGAAAGTTTCTTTTGCCAGTGTGTGAGGGAGCTGGAAAGCTGCAGAATGGTGCAGGGCATTCCAGGCTATGCCATTCCTGGCTGGGTCTATAAGCATAATGATTGCTTTTTCTAAACGTCATTTCTATGGTTCTTCAAAGGGGGTAGGATGTAAATGTGTTTCTGCTTCAAAGGAAAGGAGCTAGGTAAAAGTTTCTTTTGCCAGGTTGTGAAGGAGCTGGAAAGCTGCAGAATGGTGCAGGGGATTCCAGGCTAGGCCATTCCTGGCTGGGTCTATAAGCACAATGAGTGCTTTTTCCAAACTGCATTTCTATCCTTCTTCAAAGGGGATAGGATCAGAAAGTGTTTCTGGTTCAAAGGAAAGGAGCTAGGAGAAAGTTTCTTTTGCCAGTGTGTGAGGGAGCTGGAAAGCTGCAGAATGGTGCAGGGGATTCCAGACTTGGTCATTCCTGGCTGGGTCTACAAGCAGAATGAGTGCTTTTTCTAAACGTCATTTCTATGCTTCTTCCACGGGGCTAGGATGTAAATGCACTTCTGCTTCAAAGGAAAGGAGCTAGGAGAAAGTTTCTTTTGCCAGTGTGTGAGGGAGCTGGAAAGCTGCAGAATGGTGCAGGGGATTCCAGGCTAGGCCATTCCTGGCTGGGTCTATAAGCAGAATGAGTGCTTTTTCTAAATGGCATTTCTATGGTTCTTCTATGGGGCTAGGATGTAAACGGGTTTCTGCTTCAAAGGAAAGGAGCTAGGAGAAAGTTTCTTTTGCCAGTGTGTGAGGGAGCTGGAAAGCTGCAGAATGGTGCAGGGGATTCCAGGCTAGGCCATTCCTGGCTGGGTCTATAAGCAGAATGAGTGCTTTTTCTAAACAGCATTTCTACGGTTCTTCAAAGGGGATAGGATCAAAAGGTATTTCTGCTTCAAAGGAAAGGAGCTAGGAGAAAGTTTCTTTTGCCAGTGTGTGTGGGAGCTGGAAAGCTGCAGAATGGTGCAGGGGATTCCAGGCCATGCCATTCCTGGCTGGGCCTATAAGCATAATGTGTGCTTTTTCTAAACGGCATTTCTATGGTTCTTCAAAGGGGATCGGATCAAATTGTGTTTCTGCTTCAAAGGAAAGGAGCTAGGAGAAAGTTTCTTTTGCCAGTGTGTGAGGGAGCTGGAAAGCTGCAGAATGGTGCAGGGGATTCCAGGCTAGGCCATTCCTGGCTGGGTCTATAAGCAGAATGAGTGCTTTTTCTAAACGTCGTTTCTATGGTTCTTCCATGGGGCCAGGATGTAAACGTTTTTCTGTTTCAAAGGAAAAGAGCTAGGAGAAAGTTTCTTTTGCAAGTGTGTGAGGGAGCTGGAAAGCTGCAGAATGGTGCAGGAGATTCCAGGCTAGGCCATTCCTGGCTGCGTCTACAAGCAGAATGAGTGCTTTTTCTAAACGATATTTCTGTGGTTCTTCAAAGGGGCTAGGATGTAAATGCGTTTCTGCTTCAAAGGAAAGGAGCTAGGAGAAAGTTTCTTTTGCCAGTGTGTGAGGGAGCTGGAAAGCTGCAGAATGGTGCAGGAGATTCCAGGCTAGGCCATTCCTGGCTGCGTCTACAAGCAGAATGAGTGCTTTTTCTAAACGATATTTCTGTGGTTCTTCAAAGGGGCTAGGATGTAAATGCGTTTCTGCTTCAAAGGAAAGGAGCTAGGAGAAAGTTTCTTTTGCCAGTGTGTGAGGGAGCTGGAAATCTGCAGAATGGTGCAGGGGATTCCAGGCTATGCCATTCCTGGCTGGGTCTATAAGCATAATGAGTGCTTTTTCTAAACGTCTAAACAAACAAACATGTGCTAGTTTGAAGCAAGCTGGAATGTTTTGGTAGAAGAACTAGATAACGGGCAGTGAAATGAAAAACAATTGTGTCTACTTCTCTCACAGTCACGCTGAGAACTCTGGGAAGAAGAAGAAAACATTCTCCATTTTGTTCTCTCACTCTTGCTTTTGCCTTAGACCTGGTCACATCTCATTAACCCTGCTCCTACTAACCTTGCTCCCTAACCTCTTGGCTGCACCTCTCTTCTTCCTGAGAACTGGGGTAAGGTTGAGAGGGCCGGGGGGAGGTGTTGGGGTGGTTTGAGAGCCCCTCCTGGGGACTCAGGTTTCTGGGAGGGGAGTTGTGCTTTTGTATTGTTTATCCTTTGTATATTTCTGTATATAATTGTATATAACTGTATATATTGTAAATAGCTGCTTGTAAATTCTGCTAGCTGTAAATAAATTGCTTCATCTATATTCCCAGAGGCCGTCTGAGTTAGCTGGGGCAAATACAAAGTGTGGGAGGGGCGGGGTAACCCCCAAACCATCACATTTTTTATTGGCTTTCCCAACGTGGGGCTAGATATTTCAGTGAGTGGAAATCAGCTCTGGGAATTAAGATGAAGCTAATCAAGCAGCTATTGTATTTGGTTGGTGCATTGCTCTGGTCTGGTTTTGTTTTCTTGGCATTTAGTTGGTTAAAAGGTCAAATTGTTGCTTATTTCATTGATCTGGCTTATAATAAGGCTAAAGCTAAGGTTTCAGATATGTTCTGGAGCTGGGGTGATTTTATTCTTGGTTATGCTGGTTTTAATATCTCTGAGAATATTACCAAGGACATTACAGGAGCTCTGGTCAATAATGTGACAATCAATGGAAATTCTGCTTTAAATATGGCTCTAATGAGAGTTATTCAGCCTAAGACAGGAATTCCAACTGTTTGCATAGGTACATGCTCATGTAAAACTGTTTTTCTTCTCACAATTTTTAATATTTGCCTCATGATTTTAATATTCATATTAATTTTGGCATTATTGGTGAAAAATTCAAAACCAGCTTCTGTAAGGACTAGGAAAAATTCTGTGTCTCAGAAGCAGTCTCTTTCACAGCAAAACAAGGGAACACAGTTATCGGCTTCCCCCTTGCCAGCCTCTGCCCCTCCTTCTCCAAGTGCTGGGAACGCGGCCAATGTTCCCGCCAATAACGTAAACAATGATAGCAAAAACAAAAATAATGGTCAGAGTTTAGCAGGAGCCTCAGGAGCACAGACAGGTACCCAAAATCAGAATGTTCCTAGCAAAAATGAAAACAAGTCAGGGTTGGCAGGCATCCCAGGAGGACAGGCAAACAATCCCACTAATGCTAATACTACTACTAGTGCTGGTAACACTAGCCCAGTCAGTCCAAATCCTAATGACACCAGCTCAGCCAATTCAAACCCCCAGCCAGCAGACCAGAACCAAAATCCTCCTGTTAAAAGCAAGGCAGATTTGAACTCACAAGCTCCAGGTCAGACCCCAAAGGACTCAAACCCTCCAAGTCAGACTCCTAAAGATTCAAATCCTCCAGCAGACACATCCAAGTCTGTTGCTGCTCAGGCCCTTCTGGCACCTGCTAAGGCAAAAGCTAAGACAAAGAGTGGTTCGCAGGAGGATGTAAGACAGGGGACCTCTGGTGATCAGCAGCAAGAGGAGGAAGAGGAGGCAGTTAGTCTGCGAGACCTTGTAGATATGTTGAGACAACAATACTCAAGTGAGAGGAGCACTGTGAGGTTAGCTGCCAAGAGAGAGGATGGTTCCCAAGAGTTTAGGAATGCTATGAGGAAGATTGTGTTAGGCCCGGCACCACCAGAACAACAGGAGGAAGAGGAGGAAGATGACATCCAAGGCTCAAAGGATCCACTCAGAGAGGTCAGGGAAGTTAGGAAGGAATACACAAGGGAATCAGGTGAGCCAATCCTAAGCTGGCTAGTGAGATGCCGTGGCATTGGTGCTAATGCCCTGCAGGTAGGAGACAAGTCTGCCAAGCAGCTGGGACCACTCACTAAGGAGAGTGGAGTGGACAAACACCTAGCAAGTCCTCTTGGTAGGGTTAGCTTGTGGACACGCCTTCTGTTGGCTGTGGCTATGAGATATCCTTCCCGAGATGATTTGCCATGGGCTGCCAAGAAGTGGAACACCGTTGAGCAGGGAATCAAGCTTCTGAAGGAGTTTGCTGTGAAGGAAGTGCTTTATGGAGATCATGGCACTCATGAGCCTGACGATATTCCTTTGGGGACAGGTCTCATGAAGAAGCTGATTAAGCTTGCTCCTTCATCCTATGCTAACATCTTGGCCAGTAAGTTCCTAGCAAGGAGTGATAATGGAAGATCTTTCACTGTTGGTGAATTCACTGACCAGCTCAGGCAGATTGAGGACAGCTTGTCCCATTCTGGTATAATCTGTGCCATAAAGACTATGACTACAGAGTTTAAAGATACCATGAAAGAACTGAAGGAGGATCTCAAAAACATTACCAATCTGGTAAAGGATACCGTTCCTGCATCATCTGAATGGGTGAATGTTTCTGCCATCAGGAACAGACGCCCACCTCCTGCAAGGCAATTCCAGCCCAGGAGGAGACAAATTCCACCCAGACAGCAGCAATCACGTGCGTCACTGTGGATACTTCTGCGTGACACATACGGGGAGAACATGAACAAATGGGATGGTAAACCTACTTCAGCTCTTTCAAAGAGGGTCAGGGATCTGCAGAGTGGCAGAAACAGAGGCAATAATGCCAGAAAAGTAGCTGTCACTTCTTCAGCTCCCGAGAGCAACTGCAATTGTTCCAACAGTTGCAGTTCCTCTCACAACAACACCAATCACTGTGTACACCCTACATGCCATGTTCAGCATTAGGGGTGCCCTGCCTCCAGCCAGGAGGAGGAAAGGGATAGTGGAGAGAACCGAATCTATTGGAATGTATTTATTAGGTGGCCTGGCAGTTCAAGAGTTCGGAAATACAGGGCTTTAGTTGACACAGGTGCTCAGTGTACTTTATTGCCATCTAATTGCAAAGGGACAGAGTCCATTTCTATCTTTGGAATCACTGGTGGATCTCAAGAGTTAACTAAGATACAGGCTGAGATCAGTTTAACTGGTAAAGAGTGGAAGACACATACTATTGTAACTGGTCCTGATGCGCCTTGCATTTTGGGAATTGACTTTTTGAGACAAGGTTGTTTCAAAGATCCTAAGGGTCACAAATGGGCTTTTGGAATAGCATCTGTAGAGATTGAGGATGATAAATTGAAATTGTCTATTAGACCTGAACTTTCAGATGAATCTGCAGCTGTGGGACATCATGACATAGAGGACCTGGAAGTGCCAATTGCAACTCAAACTGTTCATCACAGGCAGTACAGAACTAACCGTGACTCTTTGTTGCCCATTCATCAGCTGATTCGTCAATTGGAGAGTCAGGCTGTCATCGAGAAAGCTCATTCACCTTTCAACAGTCCCATCTGGCCTGTGCGCAAACCTACGGGCGACTGGAGACTGACAGTTGACTTTCGTGCCCTCAACGAGGTGACGCCACCCATGAGTGCAGCTGTGCCGGACATGCTGGAACTCCAGTACGAGCTGGAATCGAAGGAGGCTAAATGGTATGCAACCATAGACATTGCTAATGCTTTCTTCTCTATTCCTATAGCAAAGGAGTGCAGGCCTCAGTTTGCATTCACCTGGAGAGGAATCCAGTATCAGTTCAACCGTTTGCCTCAGGGGTGGAAACACAGCTCAACCATCTGTCACTCAGTCATCCACAATGCACTGGAGAAAGGTAAAGCTCCAGAGCACATCCAGTACATCGACGACATCATTGTGTGGGGCCAAACTGCTGAGGAAGTCTTCGAGAAAGGTAACAAAATCATTGACATTCTGTTGCAAGCAGGTTTTGCCATTAAGAGAGACAAGGTCAAAGGACCTGCCAAAGAAATTCAGTTTCTGGGAGTGCGGTGGCAGGATGGTCGCCGTTACATTCCTCAGGATGTGATCAACAAAGTCTCTACCATGGCAGTTCCCACCAGTAAGAAGGACACACTTTCTTTCCTTGGTGTGGTGGGATTTTGGAGACTACACATTCCTGGTTTCAGTCAGATTGTCAAACCTCTGCATGATGTGACTCGTAAGAGAAACAATTTTGAGTGGGGACCTGAACAACAAGCAGCCTTTGATCAGATCAAGCGAGAAGTAGTCCATGCAGTGGGCTTGGGTCCTGTGAGATCTGGTCCGGACATTAAGAACATTCTGTGCACGGCTGCCAGTGACAATGGTCCAACTTGGAGTCTTTGGCAGAGAGCTCCAAATGAGACACGTGGTCGTCCACTTGGTTTCTGGGGACGTTGTTACAGAGGTTCAGAGACAAATTACACTGCAACTGAGAAAGAGATTCTAGCAGCCTATGAGGGAGTGAAAGCAGCTTCTGAAGTGATTGGAACTGAGTCACAATTGCTTTTAGCTCCTAGACTGCCAGTTCTTAACTGGATGTTCAAGGGCAAAGGTTCATCACCACATCATGCCACAGATGCAACCTGGTCTAAATGGATGGCTTTGATAACCCAACGAGCGCGAATGGGTAATCTTGACCGACCTGGTCTGGTGGAGGTGATCACCAACTGGCCGGAAGGCACAGACTGTTCCAAACCTCCAGAGGAGAAAATAACTCGTGCTGAGGAAGCTCCTCCCTATGGTGATCTCTCTTGTGCTAGTTTGAAGCAAGCTGGAATGTTTTGGTAGAAGAACTAGATAACGGGCAGTGAAATGAAAAACAATTGTGTCTACTTCTCTCACAGTCACGCTGAGAACTCTGGGAAGAAGAAGAAAACATTCTCCATTTTGTTCTCTCACTCTTGCTTTTGCCTTAGACCTGGTCACATCTCATTAACCCTGCTCCTACTAACCTTGCTCCCTAACCTCTTGGCTGCACCTCTCTTCTTCCTGAGAACTGGGGTAAGGTTGAGAGGGCCGGGGGGAGGTGTTGGGGTGGTTTGAGAGCCCCTCCTGGGGACTCAGGTTTCTGGGAGGGGAGTTGTGCTTTTGTATTGTTTATCCTTTGTATATTTCTGTATATAATTGTATATAACTGTATATATTGTAAATAGCTGCTTGTAAATTCTGCTAGCTGTAAATAAATTGCTTCATCTATATTCCCAGAGGCCGTCTGAGTTAGCTGGGGCAAATACAAAGTGTGGGAGGGGCGGGGTAACCCCCAAACCATCACAATGGTTCTTCAAAGGGGGTAGGATGTAAATGTGTTTCTGCTTCAAAGGAAAGGAGCTAGGTAAAAGTTTCTTTTGCCAGGTTGTGAAGGAGCTGGAAAGCTGCAGAATGGTGCAGGGGATTCCAGTATAGGCCATTCCTGGCTGGGTCTATAAGCAGAATGAGTGCTTTTTCTAAACGATATTTCTGTGGTTCTTCAAAGGGGATAGGATCAGAAGGTGTTTCTGGTTCAAAGGAAAGGAGCTAGGAGAAAGTTTCTCTTGCCAGTGTATGAGGGAGGTGGAAAGGTGCAGAATGGTGCAGGGGATTCCAGGCTAGGCCATTCCTGGCTAGGTCTATAAGCAGAATGAAAGCTTTTTCTACACGGCTTTTCTATGGTCCTTCCATGGGGCAAGGATGTAAAGTGTTTCTGCTTCAAAGGAAAGGAGCTAGGAGAAAGTTTCTTTTGCCAGTGTGTGAGGGAGCTGGAAAGCTGTAGAATGGTGCAGGGGATGCCAGGCTAGGCCATTCCGGGCTGGGTCTATAAGCAGAATGAGTGCTTTTTATAAACGTCGTTTATATGGTTCTTCAAAGGGGATCAGATCAAAAAGTGTTTCTGCTTGAAAGGAAAGGAGCTAGGAGAAAGTTTCTTTTGCCAGTGTGTGAGGGAGCTGGAAAGATGCAGAATGGTGCAGGGGATTCCAGTCTACGCTATTCCTGGCTGGGTCTATAAGCAGAATGAGTGCTTTTTCTAAACGGCATTTCTAAGGTTCTTCCATGGGGCTAGGATGTAAAGGCATTTCTGATTCAAAGGAAAGGAGCTAGGAGAAAGTTTCTTTTGCCAGGTTGTGAAGGAGCTGGAAAGCTGCAGAATGGTGCAGGGGATTCCAGGCTAGGCCATTCCTGGCTGGGTATATAAGCAGAATGAGTGCTTTTTCTAAACGATATTTCTGTGGTTCTTCAAAGGGGATAGGATCAAAAGGTGTTTCTGCTTCAAAGGAAAGGAGCTAGGAGAAAGTTTCTTTTGCCAGTGTGTGAGGGAGCTGGAAAGCTGCAGAATGGTGCAGGGGATTCCAGGCTAGGCCATTCCTGGCTGCGTCTACAAGCAGAATGAGTGCTTTTTCTAAACGATATTTCTGTGGTTCTTCAAAGGGGATAGGATCAAAAGGTGTTTCTGCTTCAAAGGAAAGGAGCTAGGAGAAAGTTTCTTTTGCCAGTGTGTGAGGGAGCTGGAAAGCTGCAGAATGGTGCAGGGGATTCCAGGCTAGGCCATTCCTGGCTGCGTCTACAAGCAGAATGAGAGCTTTTTCTAAACGATATTTCTGTGGTTCTTCAAAGGGGCTAGGATGTAAATGCGTTTCTGCTTCAAAGGAAAGGAGCTAGGAGAAAGTTTCTTTTGCCAGTGTGTGAGGGAGCTGGAAAGCTGCAGAATGGTGCAGGGGATTCCAGGCTAGGCCATTCCTGGTTGGGTCTATAAGCATAATGAGTGCTTTTTCTAAACGTCATTTCTATGGTTCTTCAAAGGGGGTAGGATGTAAATGGGTTTCTGCTTCAAAGGAAAGGAGCTAGGTAAAAGTTTCTTTTGCCCGGTTGTGAAGGAGCTGGAAAGCTGCAGAATGGTGCAGGGGATTTCAGGCTAGGCCATTCCTGGCTGGGTCTATAAGCAGAATGAGTGCTTTTTCTAAACAACATTTCTATGGTTCTTCAAAGGGGATAGGATCAAAAGGTGTTTCTGTTTCAAAGGAAAGGAGCTAGGAGAAAGTTTCTTTTGCCAGTGTGTGAGGGAGCTGGAAAGCTGCAGAATGGTGCAGGGGATTCCAGGCTAGGCTATTCCTGGCTGGGTCTATAAGCAGAATGAGTGCTTTTTCTAAACGGCATTTCTGTGGTTCTTCAAAGGGGATAGGATCAAAAGATGTTTCTGCTTGAAAGGAAAGGAGCTAGGAGAAAGTTTCTTTTGCCAGTGTGTGAGGGAGCTGGAAAGCTGCAGAATGGTGCAGGAGATTCCAGGCTAGGCCATTCCTGGCTGCGTCTACAAGCAGAATGAGTGCTTTTTCTAAACGATATTTCTGTGGTTCTTCAAAGGGGATAGGATCAAAAGGTGATTCTGCTTCAAAGGAAAGGAGCTAGGAGAAAGTTTCTTTTGCCAGTGTGTGAGGGAGCTGGAAAGCTGCAGAATGGTGCAGGGGATTCCAGGCTAGGCCATTCCTGGCTGGGTCTATAAGCATAATGAGTGCTTTTTCTAAACGGCATTTCTATGGTTCTTCAAAGGGGATAGGATCAAAAAGTGTTTCTGCTTCAAAGCAAAGGAGCTAGGAGAAAGTTTCTTTTGCCAGTGTGTGAGGGAGCTGGAAAGCTGCAGAATGGTGCAGGGGATTCCAGGCTAGGCCATTCCTGGCTGGGTCTATAAGCAGAATGAGTGCTTTTTCTAAACGGCATTTCTATGGTTCTTCCATGGGGCTAGGATGTAAACCTGTTTCTGCTTCAAAGGAAAGGAGCTAGGAGAAAGTTTCTTTTGCCAGTGTGTGAGGGAGCTGGAAAGCTGCAGAATGGTGCAGGGGATTCCAGGCTATGCCATTCCTGGCTGGGTCTATAAGCAGAATGAGTGCTTTTTCTAAACGTCGTTTCAATGGTTCTTCCATGGGGCCAGGATGTAAACGTTTTTCTGCTTCAAAGGAAAGGAGCTAGGAGAAAGTTTCTTTTGCCAGTGTGTGAGGGAGCTGGAAAGCTGTAGAATGGTGCAGGGGATTCCAGGCTAGGCCATTCCTGGCTGGGTCTATAAGCAGAATGAGTGCTTTTTGTAAACGTCGTTTCAATGGTTCTTCCATGGGGCCAGGATGTAAACGTTTTTCTGCTTCAAAGGAAAGGAGCTAGGAGCAAGTTTCTTTTGCCAGTGTGTGAGGGAGCTGGAAAGCTGCAGAATGGTGCAGGGGATTCCAGACTTGGCCATTCCTGGCTGGGTCTACAAGCAGAATGAGTGCTTTTTCTAAACGTCATTTCTATGGTTCTTCCACGGGGCTAGGATGTAAAAGCGTTTCTGCTTCAAAGGAAAGGAGCTAGGAGAAAGTTTCTTTTGCCAGTGTGTGAGGGAGCTGGAAAGCTGCAGAATGGTGCAGGGGATTCCAGGCTAGGCCATTCCTGGCTGGGTCTATAAGCAGAATGAGTGCTTTTTCTAAACGGCATTTCGATGGTTCTTCAAAGGGGATCGGATCAAAAGGTGTTTCTGCTTCAAAGGAAAGGAGCTAGGAGAAAGTTTCTTTTGCCAGTGTGTGTGGGAGCTGGAAAGCTGCAGAATGGTGCAGGGGATTCCAGGCTAGGCCATTCCTGGCTGGGCCTATAAGCAGAATGAGTGCTTTTTCTAAACGTCGTTTATATGGTTCTTCCATGGAGCCAGGATGTAAACGTTTTTTGCTTCAAAGGAAAAGAGCTAGGAGAAAGTTTCTTTTGCAAGTGTGTGAGGGAGCTGGAAAGCTGCAGAATGGTGCAGGAGATTCCAGGCTAGGCCATTCCTGGCTGGGTCTATAAGCAGAATGAGTGCTTTTTCTAAACGGCATTTCTATGGTCCTTCCATGGGGGTAGGATATAAACGCGTTTCTGCTTCAAAGGAAAGGAGCTAGGAGAAAGTTTCTTTTGCCAGTGTGTGAGGGAGCTGGAAAGCTGCAGAATGGTGCAGGGCATTCCAGGCTATGCCATTCCTGGCTGGGTCTATAAGCATAATGATTGCTTTTTCTAAACGTCATTTCTATGGTTCTTCAAAGGGGGTAGGATGTAAATGTGTTTCTGCTTCAAAGGAAAGGAGCTAGGTAAAAGTTTCTTTTGCCAGGTTGTGAAGGAGCTGGAAAGCTGCAGAATGGTGCAGGGGATTCCAGGCTAGGCCATTCCTGGCTGGGTCTATAAGCACAATGAGTGCTTTTTCCAAACTGCATTTCTATCCTTCTTCAAAGGGGATAGGATCAGAAAGTGTTTCTGGTTCAAAGGAAAGGAGCTAGGAGAAAGTTTCTTTTGCCAGTGTGTGAGGGAGCTGGAAAGCTGCAGAATGGTGCAGGGGATTCCAGACTTGGTCATTCCTGGCTGGGTCTACAAGCAGAATGAGTGCTTTTTCTAAACGTCATTTCTATGCTTCTTCCACGGGGCTAGGATGTAAATGCACTTCTGCTTCAAAGGAAAGGAGCTAGGAGAAAGTTTCTTTTGCCAGTGTGTGAGGGAGCTGGAAAGCTGCAGAATGGTGCAGGGGATTCCAGGCTAGGCCATTCCTGGCTGGGTCTATAAGCAGAATGAGTGCTTTTTCTAAATGGCATTTCTATGGTTCTTCTATGGGGCTAGGATGTAAACGGGTTTCTGCTTCAAAGGAAAGGAGCTAGGAGAAAGTTTCTTTTGCCAGTGTGTGAGGGAGCTGGAAAGCTGCAGAATGGTGCAGGGGATTCCAGGCTAGGCCATTCCTGGCTGGGTCTATAAGCATAATGAGTGCTTTTTCTAAACAGCATTTCTACGGTTCTTCAAAGGGGATAGGATCAAAAGGTATTTCTGCTTCAAAGGAAAGGAGCTAGGAGAAAGTTTCTTTTGCCAGTGTGTGTGGGAGCTGGAAAGCTGCAGAATGGTGCAGGGGATTCCAGGCTAGGCTATTCCTGGCTGGGTCTATAAGCAGAATGAGTGCTTTTTCTAAACGGCATTTCTGTGGTTCTTCAAAGGGGATAGGATCAAAAGCTGTTTCTGCTTCAAAGGAAAGGAGCTAGGAGAAAGTTTCTTTTGCCACTGTGTGAGGGAGCTGGAAAGCTGCAGAACGGTGCGGGGGATTCGAGGCTATGCCATTCCTGGCTGGGTCTATAAGCATAATGAGTGCTTTTTCTAAACGTCGTTTCAATGGTTCTTCCATGGGGCCAGGATGTAAACGTTTTTCAGCTTCAAAGGAAAGGAGCTAGGAGCAAGTTTCTTTTGCCAGTGTGTGAGGGAGCTGGAAAGCTGCAGAATGGTGCAGGGGATTCCAGACTTGGCCATTCCTGGCTGGGTCTACAAGCAGAATGAGTGCTTTTTCTAAACGGCATTTCTATGGTTATTCCATGGGGCTAGGATGTAAACGTGATTCTGCTTCAAAGGAAAGGAGCTAGGAGAAAGTTTCTTTTGCCAGTGTGTGAGGGAGCTGGAAAGCTGCAGAATGGTGTAGGAGATTCCAGGCTAGGCCATTCCTGGCTGCGTCTACAAGCAGAATGAGTGCTTTTTCTAAACGATATTTCTGTGGTTCTTCAAAGGGGATAGGATCAAAAGGTGATTCTGCTGCAAAGGAAAGGAGCTAGGAGAAAGTTTCTTTTGCCAGTGTGTGAGGGAGCTGGAAAGCTGCAGAATGGTGCAGGGGATTCCAGGCTAGGCCATTCCTGGCTGGGTCTATAAACAGAATGAGTGCTTTTTCTAAATGGCATTTCTATGGTTCTTTCATGGGGCTAGGATGTAAATGCACTTCTGCTTCAAAGGAAAGGAGCTATGAGAAAGTTTCTTTTGCCAGTGTGTGAGGGAGCTGGAAAGCTGCAGAATGGTGCAGGGGATTCCAGGCTAGGCCATTCCTGGCTGAGTCTATAAGCAGAATGAATGCTTTTTCTAAACGGCATTTCTATGGTTCTTCAAAAGGGAATAGGATCCAAAGGTGTTTCTGCTTCAAAGGAAAGGAGCTGGGAGAAAGTTTCTTTTGCCAGGTTGTGAAGGAGCTGGAAAGCTGCAGAATGGTGCAGGGGATTCCTGGCTAGGCCATTCCTGGCTGGGTCTATAAGCACAATGAGTGCTTTTTCTAAACTGCATTTCTATCCTTCTTCAAAGGGGATAGGATCAGAAGGTGTTTCTGGTTCAAAGGAAAGGAGCTAGGAGAAAGTTTCTTTTGCCAGTGTGTGAGGGAGCTGGAAAGCTGCAGAATGGTGCAGGGGATTCCAGGCTAGGCCATTCCTGGCTGGGTCTATAAACAGAATGAGTGCTTTTTCTAAACGTCATTTCTATGGTTCTTCCATGGGGCTAGGATGTAAATGGGTTTCTGCTTCAAAGGAAAGGAGCTGGGAGAAAGTTTCTTTTGCCAGTGTGTGAGGGAGCTGGAAAGCTGCAGAATGGTGCAGGGGATTCCAGGCTAGGCCATTCCTGGCTGGGTCTATAAGCAGAATGAGTGCTGTTTCTAAACGGCATTTCTATGGTTATTCCATGGGGCTAGGATGTAACTGTGTTTCTGCTTCAAAGGAAAGGAGCTAGGAGAAAGTTTCTTTTGCCAGTGTGTGAGGGAGCAGGAAAGCTGCAGAATGGTGCAGGGGATTCCAGGCTAGGCCATTCCTGGCTGGGTGTATAAGCAGAATGAGTGCTTTTTCTAAACGGCATTTCTGTGGTTCTTCAAAGGGGATAGGATCAATAGGTGTTTCTGCTCCAAAGGAAAGGAGCTGGGAGAAAGGTTCTTTTGCCAGTGTGTGAGGGAGCTGGAAAGCTGCAGAATGGTGCAGGAGATTCCAGGCTAGGCCATTCCTGGCTGGGTCTATAAGGAGAATGAGTGCTTTTTCTAAACGGCATTTCTATGGTTCTTCCATGGGGCTAGGATGTAAACGTGTTTCTGCTTCAATGGAAAGGAGCTAGGAGAAAGTTTCTTTTGCCAGTGTGTGAGGGAGCTGGAAAGCTGCAGAACGGTGCAGGGGATTCCAGGCTAGGCCATTCCTGGCTGGGCCTATAAGCAGAATGAGTGCTTTTTCTAAACGGCATTTCTATGGTTATTCCATGGGGCTAGGATGTAAATGTGATTCTGCTTCAAAGGAAAGGAGCTAGGAGAAAGTTTCTTTTGCCAGTGTGTGAGGGAGCTGGAAAGCTGCAGAATGGTGCAGGGGATTCCAGGCTAGGCCATTCCTGGCTGAGTCTATAAGCAGAATGAATGCTTTTTCTAAACGGCATTTCTATGGTTCTTCAAAAGGGAATAGGATCCAAAGTGTTTCTGCTTCAAAGGAAAGGAGCTGGGAGAAAGTTTCTTTTGCCAGTGTGTGAGGGAGCTGGAAAGCTGCAGAATGGTGCAGGGGATTCCAGGCTAAGCCATTCCTGGCTGGGTCTTTAAACAGAATGACTGCTTTTTCTAAGTGGCATTTCTATGGTTCTTCCATGGGGACAGGATGTAAACGTGTTTCTGCTTCAAAGGCAAGGAGCTAGGAGAAAGTTTCTTTTGCCAGTGTGTGAGGGAGCTGGAAAGCTGCAGAATGGTGCAGAGGTTTCCAGGCTAGGCCATTCCTGGCTGGGTCTATAAGCAGAATGAGTGCTTTTTCTAAACGTCATTTCTATGGTTCTTCCATGGGGCTAGGATGTAAAAGCGTTTCTGCTTCAAAAGAAAGGAGCTAGGAGAAAGTTTCTTTTGCCAGATTGTGAGGGAGCTGGAAAGCTGCAGAGTGGTGCAGGGGATTCCAGGCTAGGCCATTCCTGGCTGGGTCTATAAGCAGAATGAGTGCTTTTTCTAAACTGCATTTCTATCCTTCTTCAAAGGGGATAGGATCAGAAGGTGTTTCTGGTTCAAAGGAAAGGAGCTGGGAGAAAGTTTCTTTTGCCAGTGTGTGAGGGAGCTGGAAAGCTGCAGAATGGTGCAGGGGATTCCAGGCTAGGCCATTCCTGGCTGGGTCTATAAGCAGAATGAGTGCTTTTTCTAAACGGCATTTCTATGGTTCTTCCATGGGGCTAGGATGTAAACCTGTTTGTGCTTCAAAGCAAAGGAGCTAGGAGAAAGTTTCTTTTGCCAGTGTGTGAGGGAGCTGGAAAGCTGCAGAATGGTGCAGGGGATTCCAGGCTAGGCCATTCCTGGCTGGGTCTATAAGCAGAATGAGTGCTTTTTCTAAACGTCGTTTCAATGGTTCTTCCATGGGGCCAGGATGTAAACGTTTTTCTGCTTCAAAGGAAAGGAGCTAGGAGCAAGTTTCTTTTGCCAGTGTGTGTGGGAGCTGGAAAGCTGCAGAATGGTGCAGGGGATTCCAGGCTGGGCCATTCGTGGCTGGGTCTATAAGCAGAATGAGTGCTTTTTCTAAACGTCATTTCTATGGTTCTTCCATGGGGCTAGGATGTAAAAGCGTTTCTGCTTCAAAAGAAAGGAGCTAGGAGAAAGTTTCTTTTGCCAGTGTGTGAGGGAGCTAGAAAGCTGGAGAATGGTGCAGGGGATTCCAGGCTAGACCATTCCTGGCTGGGTCTATAAGCAGAATGAGTGCTTTTTCTAAACGGCATTTCTATGGTCCTTCCATGGGGGTAGGATATAAACGCGTTTCTGCTTCAAAGGAAAGGAGCTAGGAGAAAGTTTCTTTTGCCAGTGTGTGAGGGAGCTGGAAAGCTGCAGAATGGTGCAGGGGATTCCAGGCTAGGCCATTCCTGGCTGGGTCTATAAGCAGAATGAGTGATTTTTCTAAACGTCGTTTATATGGTTCTTCCATGGAGCCAGGATGTAAACGTTTTTTGCTTCAAAGGAAAAGAGCTAGGAGAAAGTTTCTTTTGCACGTGTGTGAGGGAGCTGGAAAGCTGCAGAATGGTGCAGGAGATTCCAGGCTAGGCCATTCCTGGCTGCGTCTACAAGCAGAATGAGTGCGTTTTCTAAACGATATTTCTGTGGTTCTTCAAAGGGGCTAGGATGTAAATGCGTTTCTGCTTCAAAGGAAAGGAGCTAGGAGAAAGTTTCTTTTGCCAGTGTGTGAGGGAGCTGGAAAGCTGCAGAATGGTGCAGGGGATTCCAGGCTATGCCATTCCTGGCTGGGTCTATAAGCATAATGAGTGCTTTTTCTAAACGTCATTTCTATGGTTCTTCAAAGGGGGTAGGATGTAAATGTGTTTCTGCTTCAAAGGAAAGGAGCTAGGTAAAAGTTTCTTTTGCCAGGTTGTGAAGGAGCTGGAAAGCTGCAGAATGGTGCAGGGGATTCCAGGCTAGGCTATTCCTGGCTGGGTCTATAAGCAGAATGAGTGCTTTTTCTAAACGGCATTTCTGTGGTTCTTCAAAGGGGATAGGATCAAAAGCTGTTTCTGCTTCAAAGGAAAGGAGCTAGGAGAAAGTTTCTTTTGCCAGTGTGTGAGGGAGCTGGAAAGCTGCAGAATGGTGTAGGAGATTCCAGGCTAGGCCATTCCTGGCTGCGTCTACAAGCAGAATGAGTGCTTTGTCTAAACGATACTTCTGTGGTTCTTCAAAGGGGCTAGGATGTAAACGCGTTTCTGCTTCAAAGGAAAGGAGCTAGGAGAAAGTTTCTTTTGCCACTGTGTGAGGGAGCTGGAAAGCTGCAGAACGGTGCGGGGGATTCGAGGCTATGCCATTCCTGGCTGGGTCTATAAGCATAATGAGTGCTTTTTCTAAACGTCGTTTCAATGGTTCTTCCATGGGGCCAGGATGTAAACGTTTTTCTGCTTCAAAGGAAAGGAGCTAGGAGCAAGTTTCTTTTGCCAGTGTGTGAGGGAGCTGGAAAGCTGCAGAATGGTGCAGGGGATTCCAGACTTGGCCATTCCTGGCTGGGTCTACAAGCAGAATGAGTGCTTTTTCTAAACGTCATTTCTATGGTTCTTCCACGGGGCTAGGATGTAAAAGCGTTTCTGCTTCAAAGGAAAGGAGCTAGGAGAAAGTTTCTTTTGCCAGTGTGTGAGGGAGCTGGAAAGCTGCAGAATGGTGCAGGGGATTCCAGGCTAGGCCATTCCTGGCTGGGTCTATAAGCAGAATGAGTGCTTTTTCTAAACGGCATTTCGATGGTTCTTCAAAGGGGATCGGATCAAAAGGTGTTTCTGCTTCAAAGGAAAGGAGCTAGGAGAAAGTTTCTTTTGCCAGTGTGTGTGGGAGCTGGAAAGCTGCAGAATGGTGCAGGGGATTCCAGGCTGGCCATTCGTGGCTGGGTCTATAAGCAGAATGAGTGCTTTTTCTAAACGGCATTTCTATGGTTCCTTCCATGGGGCTAGGATATAAACGCGTTTCTGCTTCAAAAGGAAAGGAGCTAGGAGAAAGTTTCTTTTGCCAGTGTGTGAGGGAGCTAGGAAAGCTGGAGAATGGTGCAGGGGATTCCAGGCTATGACCATTCCTGGCTGGGTCTATAAGCAGAATGATTGCTTTTTCTAAACGTCATTTCTATGGTTCTTCAATGGGGGTAGGATGTAAACGCGTTTCTGCTTCAAAGGAAAGGAGCTAGGAGAAAGTTTCTTTTGCCAGTGTGTGAGGGAGCTGGAAAGCTGCAGAATGGTGCAGGGCATTCCAGGCTAGGCCATTCCTGGCTGGGTCTATAAGCACAATGAGTGCTTTTTCTAAACGTCATTTCTATCGTTCTTCAAAGGGGATAGGATCAGTAAAGTGTTTCTGCTTCAAAGGAAAGGAGCTAGGAGAAAGTTTCTTTTGCCAGGTTGTGAGGGAGCTGGAAAGCTGCAGAATGGTGCAGGGGATTCCAGGCTAGGCCATTCCTGGCTGGGTCTATAAGCAGAATGAGTGCTTTTTCTAAACTGCATTTCTATGCTTCTTCCAAGGGGATAGGATCAGAAAGTGTTTCTGCTTCAAAGGAAAGGAGCTAGGAGAAAGTTTCTTTTGCCAGTGTGTGAGGGAGCTGGAAAGCTGCAGAATGGTGCAGGGGATTCCAGGCTTGGCCATTCCTGGCTGGGTCTATAAGCAGAATGAGTGCTTTTTCTAAACGTCATTTCTATGGTTCTTCAATGGGGCTAGGATGTGAATGTCCTTCTGCTTCAAAGGAAAGGAGCTAGGAGAAAGTTTCTTTTGCCAGTGTGTGAGGGAGCTGGAAAGCTGCAGAATGGTGCAGGGGATTCCAGGCTAGGCCATTCCTGGCTGGGTCTATAAGCAGAATGAGTGCTTTTTCTAAACGGCATTTCTACGGTTCTTCCATGGGGGAAGGATGTAAAAAGCTTTCTGCTTCAAAGGAAAGGAGCTAGGAGAAAGTTTCTTTTGCCAGTGTGTGAGGGAGCTGGAAAGCTGCAGAATGGTGCAGGGGATTCCAGGCTAGGCCATTCCTGGCTGGGTCCTATAAGCATAATGAGTGCTTTTTCTAAACGGCATTTCTATGGTTCTTCAAAGGGGATAGGATTCAAATGTGTTTCTGCTTCAAAGGAAAGGAGCTAGGAGAAAGTTTCTTTTGCCAGTGTGTGAGGGAGCTGGAAAGCTGCAGAATGGTGCAGGGGATTCCAGGCTAGGCCATTCCTGGCTGGGTCTATAAGCAGAATGAGTGCTTTTTCTAAACGTCATTTCTATGGTTCTTCAATTGGCTAGGATGTAAACGTGTTTCTGCTTCAAAGGAAAGGAGCTAGGAGAAAGTTTCTTTTGCCAGTGTGTGAGGGAGCTGGAAAGCTGCAGAATGGTGCAGGGGATTCCAGGCTAGGCCATTCCTGGCTGGGTCTATAAGCAGAATGAGTGCTTTTTCTAAACGTCATTTCTATGGTTCTTCAAAGGGGCTAGGATGTAAATGCGTTTCTGCTTCAAAGGAAAGGAGCTAGGAGAAAGTTTCTTTTGCCAGTGTGTGAGGGAGCTGGAAAGCTGCAGAATGGTGCAGGAGATTCCAGGCTAGGCCATTCCTGGCTGCGTCTACAAGCAGAATGAGTGCTTTTTCTAAACGATATTTCTGTGGTTCTTCAAAGGGGCTAGGATGTAAATGCGTTTCTGCTTCAAAGGAAAGGAGCTAGGAGAAAGTTTCTTTTGCCAGTGTGTGAGGGAGCTGGAAAGCTGCAGAATGGTGCAGGGGATTCCAGGCTAGGCCATTCCTGGCTGGGTCTATAAGCAGAATGAGTGCTTTTTCTAAACGTCATTTCTATGGTTCTTCAAGGGGCTAGGATGTAAAAGCGTTTCTGCTTCAAAGGAAAGGAGCTAGGAGAAAGTTTCTTTTGCCAGTGTGTGAGGGAGCTGGAAAGCTGCAGAATGGTGCAGGGGATTCCAGGCTAGGCCATTCCTGGCTGGGTCTATAAGCAGAATGAGTGCTTTTTCTAAACGTCATTTCTATGGTTCTTCAAAGGGGCTAGGATGTAAAAGTGTTTCTGCTTCAAAGGAAAGGAGCTAGGAGAAAGTTTCTTTTGCCAGGTTGTGAGGGAGCTGGAAAGCTGCAGAATGGTGCAGGGGATTCCAGGCTAGGCCATTCCTGGCTGGGTCTATAAGCAGAATGAGTGCTTTTTCTAAACGGCATTTCTATGGTTCTTCAAAGGGGATAGGATGTAAAGGTGTTTCTGCTTCAAAGGAAAGGAGCTAGGAGAAAGTTTCTTTTGCCAGTGTGTGAGGGAGCTGGAAAGCTGCAGAATGGTGCAGGGGATTCCAGGCTAGGCCATTCCTGGCTGGGTCTATAAGCAGAATGAGTGCTTTTTCTAAACGATATTTCTATGGTTCTTCAAAGGGGATAGGATGTAAAGTGTTTCTGCTTCAAAGGAAAGGAGCTAGGAGAAAGTTTCTTTTGCCAGTGTGTGAGGGAGCTGGAAAGCTGCAGAATGGTGCAGGGGATTCCAGGCTAGGCCATTCCTGGCTGGGTCTATAAGCAGAATGAGTGCTTTTTCTAAACGCTTTTCAATGGTTCTTCAAAGGGGATAGGATCAAAAGTGTTTCTGCTTCAAAGGAAAGGAGCTAGGAGAAAGTTTCTTTTGCCAGTGTGTGAGGGAGCTGGAAAGCTGCAGAATGGTGCAGGGGATTCCAGGCTAGGCCATTCCTGGCTGGGTCTATAAGCAGAATGAGTGCTTTTTCTAAACGGCATTTCTATGGTTCTTCCAAGGGGCTAGGATGTAAAGCTGTTTCTGCTTCAAAGGAAAGGAGCTAGGAGAAAGTTTCTTTTGCCAGTGTGTGAGGGAGCTGGAAAGCTGCAGAATGGTGCAGGGGATTCCAGGCTAGGCCATTCCTGGCTGGGTCTATAAGCAGAATGAGTGCTTTTTCTAAACGTCATTTCTATGGTTCTTCAAAGGGGATAGGATGTAAAAGGTGTTTCTGCTTCAAAGGAAAGGAGCTAGGAGAAAGTTTCTTTTGCCAGTGTGTGAGGGAGCTGGAAAGCTGCAGAATGGTGCAGGGGATTCCAGGCTAGGCCATTCCTGGCTGGGTCTATAAGCAGAATGAGTGCTTTTTCTAAACGTCATTTCTGTGGTTCTTCAAAGGGGATAGGATCAAAAGGTGTTTCTGCTTCAAAGGAAAGGAGCTAGGAGAAAGTTTCTTTTGCCAGTGTGTGAGGGAGCTGGAAAGCTGCAGAATGGTGCAGGGGATTCCAGGCTAGGCCATTCCTGGCTGCGTCTATAAGCAGAATGAGTGCTTTTTCTAAACGGCATTTCTGTGGTTCTTCAAAGGGGATAGGATCAAAAGGTGTTTCTGCTTCAAAGGAAAGGAGCTAGGAGAAAGTTTCTTTTGCCAGTGTGTGAGGGAGCTGGAAAGCTGCAGAATGGTGCAGGGGATTCCAGGCTAGGCCATTCCTGGCTGGGTCTATAAGCAGAATGAGTGCTTTTTCTAAACGGCATTTCTATGGTTCTTCAAAGGGGCTAGGATGTCAAAAGGTGTTTCTGCTTCAAAGGAAAGGAGCTAGGAGAAAGTTTCTTTTGCCAGTGTGTGAGGGAGCTGGAAAGCTGCAGAATGGTGCAGGGGATTCCAGGCTAGGCCATTCCTGGCTGGGTCTATAAGCAGAATGAGTGCTTTTTCTAAACGGCATTTCTATGGTTCTTCAAAGGGGATAGGATGCAAAAGGTGTTTCTGCTTCAAAGGAAAGGAGCTAGGAGAAAGTTTCTTTTGCCAGTGTGTGAGGGAGCTGGAAAGCTGCAGAATGGTGCAGGGGATTCAGGGCTAGGCCATTCCTGGCTGGGTCTATAAGCAGAATGAGTGCTTTTTCTAAAACGCATTTCTATGGTTCTTCAAAGGGGATAGGATCAAAAGGTGTTTCTGCTTCAAAGGAAAGGAGCTAGGAGAAAGTTTCTTTTGCCAGTGTGTGAGGGAGCTGGAAAGCTGCAGAATGGTGCAGGGGATTCCAGGCTAGGCCATTCCTGGCTGGGTCTATAAGCAGAATGAGTGCTTTTTCTAAACGGCATTTCTATGGTTCTTCAAAGGGGATAGGATCAAAAGGTGTTTCTGCTTCAAAGGAAAGGAGCTAGGAGAAAGTTTCTTTTGCCAGTGTGTGAGGGAGCTGGAAAGCTGCAGAATGGTGCAGGGGATTCCAGGCTAGGCCATTCCTGGCTGGGTCTATAAGCAGAATGAGTGCTTTTTCTAAACGGCTTTTCTATGGTTCTTCAAAGGGGATAGGATCAAAAGTGTTTCTGCTTCAAAGGAAAGGAGCTAGGAGAAAGTTTCTTTTGCCAGTGTGTGAGGGAGCTGGAAAGCTGCAGAATGGTGCAGGGGATTCCAGGCTAGGCCATTCCTGGCTGGGTCTATAAGCAGAATGAGTGCTTTTTCTAAACGGCATTTCTATGGTTCTTCAAAGGGGCTAGGATCAAAAGTGTTTCTGCTTCAAAGGAAAGGAGCTAGGAGAAAGTTTCTTTTGCCAGTGTGTGAGGGAGCTGGAAAGCTGCAGAATGGTGCAGGGGATTCCAGGCTAGGCCATTCCTGGCTGGGTATATAAGCAGAATGAGTGCTTTTTCTAAACGGCATTTCTATGGTTCTTCAAAGGGGCTAGGATCTAAACGTGTTTCTGCTTCAAAGGAAAGGAGCTAGGAGAAAGTTTCTTTTGCCAGTGTGTGAGGAGCTGGAAAGCTGCAGAATGGTGCAGGGGATTCCAGGCTAGGCCATTCCTGGCTGGGTCTATAAGCAGAATGAGTGCTTTTTCTAAACGCATTTCTATGGTTCTTCAAAGGGGATAGGATCAAAAGGTGTTTCTGCTTCAAAGGAAAGGAGCTAGGAGAAAGTTTCTTTTGCCAGTGTGTGAGGGAGCTGGAAAGCTGCAGAATGGTGCAGGGGATTCCAGGCTAGGCCATTCCTGGCTGGGTCTATAAGCAGAATGAGTGCTTTTTCTAAACGGCATTTCTATGGTTCTTCAAAGGGGATAGGATCAAAAGGTGTTTCTGCTTCAAAGGAAAGGAGCTAGGAGAAAGTTTCTTTTGCCAGTGTGTGAGGGAGCTGGAAAGCTGCAGAATGGTGCAGGGGATTCCAGGCTAGGCCATTCCTGGCTGGGTCTATAAGCAGAATGAGTGCTTTTTCTAAACGTCATTTCTATGGTTCTTCAAAGGGGATAGGATCAAAAGGTGTTTCTGCTTCAAAGGAAAGGAGCTAGGAGAAAGTTTCTTTTGCCAGTGTGTGAGGGAGCTGGAAAGCTGCAGAATGGTGCAGGGGATTCCAGGCTAGGCCATTCCTGGCTGGGTCTATAAGCAGAATGAGTGCTTTTTCTAAACGGCATTTCTATGGTTCTTCAAAGGGGATAGGATCAAAAGGTGTTTCTGCTTCAAAGGAAAGGAGCTAGGAGAAAGTTTCTTTTGCCAGTGTGTGAGGGAGCTGGAAAGCTGCAGAATGGTGCAGGGGATTCCAGGCTAGGCCATTCCTGGCTGGGTCTATAAGCAGAATGAGTGCTTTTTCTAAACGGTATTTCTGTGGTTCTTCAAAGGGGATAGGATCAAAAGGTGTTTCTGCTTCAAAGGAAAGGAGCTAGGAGAAAGTTTCTTTTGCCAGTGTGTGAGGGAGCTGGAAAGCTGCAGAATGGTGCAGGGGATTCCAGGCTAGGCCATTCCTGGCTGGGTCTATAAGCAGAATGAGTGCTTTTTCTAAACGGCATTTCTATGGTTCTTCAAAGGGGATAGGATCAAAAGGTGTTTCTGCTTTCAAAGGAAAGGAGCTAGGAGAAAGTTTCTTTTGCCAGTGTGTGAGGGAGCTGGAAAGCTGCAGAATGGTGCAGGGGATTCCAGGCTAGGCCATTCCTGGCTGGGTCTATAAGCAGAATGAGTGCTTTTTCTAAACGCATTTCTATGGTTCTTCAAAGGGGATAGGATCAAAAGTGTTTCTGCTTCAAAGGAAAGGAGCTAGGAGAAAGTTTCTTTTGCCAGTGTGTGAGGGAGCTGGAAAGCTGCAGAATGGTGCAGGGGATTCCAGGCTAGGCCATTCCTGGCTGGGTCTATAAGCAGAATGAGTGCTTTTTCTGAACGACATTTCTGTGGTTCTTCAAAGGGGATAGGATCAAAAGGTGTTTCTGCTTCAAAGGAAAGGAGCTAGGAGAAAGTTTCTTTTGCCAGTGTGTGAGGGAGCTGGAAAGCTGCAGAATGGTGCAGGGGATTCCAGGCTAGGCCATTCCTGGCTGGGTCTATAAGCAGAATGAGTGCTTTTTCTAAACGGCATTTCTATGGTTCTTCAAGGGGCTAGGATGTAAAAGGTGTTTCTGCTTCAAAGGAAAGGAGCTAGGAGAAAGTTTCTTTTGCCAGTGTGTGAGGGAGCTGGAAAGCTGCAGAATGGTGCAGGGGATTCCAGGCTAGGCCATTCCTGGCTGGGTCTATAAGCAGAATGAGTGCTTTTTCTAAACGGCATTTCTATGGTTCTTCAAAGGGGATAGGATCAAAAGTGTTTCTGCTTCAAAGGAAAGGAGCTAGGAGAAAGTTTCTTTTGCCAGTGTGTGAGGGAGCTGGAAAGATGCAGAATGGTGCAGGGGATTCCAGGCTAGGCTATTCCTGGCTGGGTCTATAAGCAGAATGAGTGCTTTTTCTAAACGGCATTTCTATGGTTCTTCAATGGGGCTAGGATGTAAAGGCGTTTCTGCTTCAAAGGAAAGGAGCTAGGAGAAAGTTTCTTTTGCCAGTGTGTGAGGAACTGGAAAGCTGCAGAATGGTGCAGGGGATTCCAGGCTAGGCCATTCCTGGCTGGGTCTATAAGCAGAATGAGTGCTTTTTCTAAACGGCATTTCTATGGTTCTTCAAAGGGGATAGGATCAAAAGGTGTTTCTGCTTCAAAGGAAAGGAGCTAGGAGAAAGTTTCTTTTGCCAGTGTGTGAGGGAGCTGGAAAGCTGCAGAATGGTGCAGGGGATTCCAGGCTAGGCCATTCCTGGCTGGGTCTATAAGCAGAATGAGTGCTTTTTCTAAACGCTATTTCTATGGTTCTTCAAAGGGGCTAGGATCAAAAGGTGTTTCTGCTTCAAAGGAAAGGAGCTAGGAGAAAGTTTCTTTTGCCAGTGTGTGAGGGAGCTGGAAAGCTGCAGAATGGTGCAGGGGATTCCAGGCTAGGCCATTCCTGGCTGGGTCTATAAGCAGAATGAGTGCTTTTTCTAAACGGCATTTCTATGGTTCTTCAATGGGGCTAGGATGTAAACGGGTTTCTGCTTCAAAGGAAAGGAGCTAGGAGAAAGTTTCTTTGCCAGTGTGTGAGGGAGCTGGAAAGCTGCAGAATGGTGCAGGGGATTCCAGGCTAGGCCATTCCTGGCTGGGTCTATAAGCAGAATGAGTGCTTTTTCTAAACGGCATTTCTATGTTCTTCAATGGGGCTAGGATGTAAACGTGTTTCTGCTTCAAAGGAAAGGAGCTAGGAGAAAGTTTCTTTTGCCAGTGTGTGAGGGAGCTGGAAAGCTGCAGAATGGTGCAGGGGATTCCAGGCTAGGCCATTCCTGGCTGGGTCTATAAGCAGAATGAGTGCTTTTTCTAAACGGCATTTCTATGGTTCTTCAATGGGGATAGGATCAAAAGGTGTTTCTGCTTCAAAGGAAAGGAGCTAGGAGAAAGTTTCTTTTGCCAGTGTGTGAGGGAGCTGGAAAGCTGCAGAATGGTGCAGGGGATTCCAGGCTAGGCCATTCCTGGCTGGGTCTATAAGCAGAATGAGTGCTTTTTCTAAACGGCATTTCTATGCTTCTTCAAAGGGGATAGGATCAAAAGGTGTTTCTGCTTCAAAGGAAAGGAGCTAGGAGAAAGTTTCTTTTGCCAGTGTGTGAGGGAGCTGGAAAGCTGCAGAATGGTGCAGGGGATTCCAGGCTAGGCCATTCCTGGCTGGGTCTATAAGCAGAATGAGTGCTTTTTCTAACGGCATTTCTATGGTTCCTTCAATGGGGCTAGGATTAAACGTGTTTCTGCTTCAAAGGAAAGGAGCTAGGAGAAAGTTTCTTTTGCCAGTGTGTGAGGGAGCTGGAAAGCTGCAGAATGGTGCAGGGGATTCCAGGCTAGGCCATTCCTGGCTGGGTCTATAAGCAGAATGAGTGCTTTTTCTAAACGGCATTTCTATGGTTCTTCAATGGGGCTAGGATGTAAACGTGTTTCTGCTTCAAAGGAAAGGAGCTAGGAGAAAGTTTCTTTTGCCAGTGTGTGAGGGAGCTGGAAAGCTGCAGAATGGTGCAGGGGATTCCAGGCTAGGCCATTCCTGGCTGGGTCTATAAGCAGAAGGAGTGCTTTTTCTAAACGGCATTTCTATGGTTCTTCAATGGGGCTAGGATGTAAACGTGTTTCTGCTTCAAAGGAAAGGAGCTAGGAGAAAGTTTCTTTTGCCAGTGTGTGAGGGAGCTGGAAAGCTGCAGAATGGTGCAGGGATTCCAGGCTAGGCCATTCCTGGCTGGGTCTATAAGCAGAATGAGTGCTTTTTCTAAACGGCATTTCTACTGGTCTTCAATGGGGCTAGGATGTAAAGTGTTTCTGCTTCAAAGGAAAGGAGCTAGGAGAAAGTTTCTTTTGCCAGTGTGTGAGGGAGCTGGAAAGCTGCAGAATGGTGCAGGGGATTCCAGGCTAGGCCATTCCTGGCTGGGTCTATAAGCAGAATGAGTGCTTTTTCTAAACGGCATTTCTATGGTCTTCCATGGGGCTAGGATGTAAACGTGTTTCTGCTTCAAAGGAAAGGAGCTAGGAGAAAGTTTCTTTTGCCAGTGTGTGAGGGAGCTGGAAAGCTGCAGAATGGTGCAGGGGATTCCAGGCTAGGCCATTCCTGGCTGGGTCTATAAGCAGAATGAGTGCTTTTTCTAAACGGCATTTCTATGGTTCTTCAAAGGGGTAGGATGTAAACGTGTTTCTGCTTCAAAGGAAAGGAGCTAGGAGAAAGTTTCTTTTGCCAGTGTGTGAGGGAGCTGGAAAGCTGCAGAATGGTGCAGGGGATTCCAGGCTAGGCCATTCCTGGCTGGGTCTATAAGCAGAATGAGTGCTTTTTCTAAACGGCATTTCTAGGTTCTTGAATTGGGCTAGGATGTAAACGTGTTTCTGCTTCAAAGGAAAGGAGCTAGGAGAAAGTTTCTTTTGCCAGTGTGTGAGGGAGCTGGAAAGCTGCAGAAGGTGCAGGGGATTCCAGGCTAGGCCATTCCTGGCTGGGTCTATAAGCAGAATGAGTGCTTTTTCTAAACGGCATTTCTATGGTTCTTCAATGGGGCTAGGATGTAAACGGGTTTCTGCTTCAAAGGAAAGGAGCTAGGAGAAAGTTTCTTTTGCCAGTGTGTGAGGGAGCTGGAAAGCTGCAGAATGGTGCAGGGGATTCCAGGCTAGGCCATTCCTGGCTGGGTCTATAAGCAGAATGAGTGCTTTTTCTAAACGGCATTTCTATGGTTCTTCAATGGGGCTAGGATCTAAAAGTGTTTCTGCTTCAAAGGAAAGGAGCTAGGAGAAAGTTTCTTTTGCCAGTGTGTGAGGGAGCTGGAAAGCTGCAGAATGGTGCAGGGGATTCCAGCCTAGCCATTCCTGGCTGGGTCTCTTAGGCAAAATGAGTGCTTTTTCCAAACGGCATTTCTGTTTCTTCAATGGGGCTAGGATGTAAATGTGTTTCTGCTTCAAAGGAAAGGAGCTAGGAGAAAGTTTCTTTTGCCAGTGTGTGGGGAGCTGGAAATCTGCAGAATGGTGCAGGGGATTCCAGGCTAGGCCATTCCTGACTGGGTCTATAAGCAGAATGAGTGCTTTTTCTAACCGCATTTCTATGTTTCTTCAAAGGGGCTAGGATCAAAACGTGTTTCTGCTTCAAAGGAAAGAGCTAGGAGAAAGTTTCTTTTGCCAGTGTGTGAGGAGCTGGAAAGCTGCAGAATGGTGCAGGGGATTCCAGGCTAGGGCCATTCCTGGCTGGGTCTATAAGCAGAATGAGTGCTTTTTCTAAACCGCATTAGTATGGTTCTTCAATGGGGCTAGGATCAAAGGGTGTTTCTGCATCAAAGGAAAGGATCTAGGAGAAAGTTTCTTTTGCCAGTGTGTGACGCAGCAGGCAAGCTGCAGAATGGTGCAAGGGATTCCAGGCTAGGCCATTCCTGACTGGGTCTGGAAGCAGAATGAGTGCTTTTTCTAAACCGCATTTCTATGTTTGCTCAAAGGGGCTAGGATCAAAATGTGTTTCTGCTTCAAAGGAAGAGCTAGGAGAAAGTTTCTTTTGCCAGTGTGTGATGCAGCTGGAAAGCTGCAGAATGGTGCATGTGATTCCAGGGCTAGACCATTCCTGACTGGGTCTATAAGCAGAATGAGAGCTTTTTCTAAACCGCATTTCTATGTTTGCTCAAAGGGGCTAGGATCAAAATGTGTTTCTGCTTAAAGGAAAGGAGCTAGGAGAAAGTTTCTTTTGCCAGTGTGTGATGCAGCTGGAAAGATGCAGAATGGTGCATGTGATTCTGGGCTAGACCATTCCTGACTGGGTCTATAAGCAGAATGAGTGCTGTTTCTAAACCGCATTAGTATGTTTCTTCAGTGTGGCTAAGATCAAAAAGTGTTTCTGCTTCAAAGGAAAGGAGCTAGGAGAAAGTTTCTTTTGCCAGTGTGTGAGGGAGCTGGAAAGCTGCAGAATGGTGCAGGGGATTCCATGCTAGGCCATTCGTGGCTGGGTCTATAAGCAGAATGATTGCTTTTTCTAACCGCATTTCTATGTTTGCTTCAATGGGGCTAGGATCAAACGGTGTTTCTGCTTCAAAGGAAAGGAGATAGGAGAAAGTTTCTTTTGCCAGTGTGTGATGCAGCTGGAAAGCTGCAGAATGCTGCGGGGGATTCCAGGCTAGGCCATTCCTGACTGGGTCTGGAAGCAGAATGAGTGCTTTTTCTAAACCGCATTTCTATGGTTCTTCAAAGGAGATAGGATTAAAAATGTGTTTCTGCTTCAAAGGAAAGGAGCTAGGAGAAAGTTTCTTTTGCCAGTGGGTGAGGGAGCTGGAAAGCTGCAGAATGGTGCAGGGGGATTCCAGGCTAGGCCATTCCTGCTGGGTCTGGAAGCCGAATGAGTGCTTTTTCTAAACCGCATTTCTATGGTTCTTCAATGGGGCTAGGATGTAAACGTGTTTCTGCTTCAAAGGAAAGAGCTAGGGAAAGTTCTTTTGCCAGTGTGTGACGGCAGCTGGAAGCTGCAGAATGGTGCAGGGGATTCCAGGCTAGTCATTCTGAACTGGGTCTATAAGCAGAATGAGTGCTTTTTCTAACCGGCATTTCTATGTTCTCAAAGGGCTAGGGATGAAAAGTGTTTCTGCTTCAAAGGAAAGGAGCTAGGAGAAAGTTTCTTTTGCCAGTGTGTGATGAGCTGGAAAGCTGCTGAATGGTGCTAGGGGATTCCAGGCTAGGCCATTCCTGGCTGGGTCTATAAGCAGAATGAGTGCTTTTTCTAAACGGCATTTCTATGGTTCTTCAATGGGGCTAGGATGTAAAAGGTGTTTCTGCTTCAAAGGAAAGGAGCTAGGAGAAAGTTTCTTTTGCCAGTGTGTGAGGGAGCTGGAAAGCTGCAGAATGGTGCAGGAGATTCCAGCTAGGCCATTCCTGGCTGGGTCTATAAGCAGAATGAGTGCTTTTTCTAAACGGCAGTTTCTATGGTTCTTCAATGGGGCTAGGATGTAAACGTTTTTCTGCTTCAAAGGAAAGGAGCTAGGAGAAAGTTTCTTTTGCAGTGTGTGAGGGAGCTGGAAAGCTGCAGAATGGTGCAGGGGATTCCCAGGCTAGGCCATTCCTGGCTGGGTCTATAAGCAGAATGAGTGCTTTTTCTAAACGGCATTTCTATGGTTCTTTCAAAGGGGCTAGGATGTAAATGTGTTTCTGCTTCAAAGGAAAGGAGCTAGGAGAAAAGTTTCTTTTGCCAGTGTGTGATGGAGCTGGAAAGCTGCAGAATGGTGCAGGGATTCCAGGCTAGGCCATTCCTGACTGGGGTCTATAAGCAGAAGGAATGCTTTTTCTAACCGGCATTTTCTATGGTTCTTCAAGTGGGGCTAGGATGTAAACGTGTTTCTGGCTTCAAAAGAAAGCGAGCTAGGGAGAAAGTTTCTTTTGCCAGGTGTGTGAGGAGGCTGGAAAGCTGCAGAATGGTGCAGGGGATTCCAGGCTAGGCCATTCCTGACTGGGACTATAAGCAGAATGAGTCCTTTTTCAAGCCTCATTTCTATGTTTCTTCAATGTGGCTAGGATCAATATGTCTTTCTGCTTCAAAGGAAAGGTGCTAGGAGAAAGTTTCTTTTGCCAGTGTGTGACGCAGCTGGAAAGCTGCAGAATGGTGCAGGGGATTCCAGGCTAGGCCATCTGACTGGTCTCAGGAGCAGAAGGAGTGCTTTTTCTAAGCCGTCATTTCTTTGTTTCTTCAATGGGGCTAGGATCTAAACGTGTTTCTGCTTCAAAGGAAAGGAGCTAGGAGAAAGTTTCTTTTGCCAGTGTGTGATGCAGCTGGAAAGATGCAGAATGGTGCAGGGGATTCCAGGCTATGCCATTCCTGGCTGGGTCTATAAGCATAATGAGTGCTTTTTCTAAACGTCATTTCTATGGTTCGTCAAAGGGGGTAGGATGTAAATGTGTTTCTGCTTCAAAGGAAAGGAGCTAGGAGAAAGTTTCTTTTGCCAGGTTGTGAAGGGAGCTGGAAAGCTGCAGAATGTGCAGGGGATTCCAGGCTAGGCTATTCCTGGCTGGGTCTATAAGCAGAATGAGTGCTTTTTCTAAACGGCATTTCTGTGGTTCTTCAAGGGGATAGGATCAAAAGGTGTTTCTGCTTCAAAGGAAAGGAGCTAGGAGAAAGTTTCTTTTGCCAGTGTGTGAGGGAGCTGGAAAGCTGCAGAATGGTGTAGGGGATTCCAGGCTAGGCCATTCCTGCTGCGTCTACAAGCAGAATGAGTGCTTTGTCTAAACGATACTTCTGTGGTTCTTCAAAGGGCTAGGGATGTAAACGCGTTTCTGCTTCAAAGGAAAGGAGCTAGGAGAAAGTTTCTTTTGCCACTGTGTGAGGGAGCTGGAAAGCTGCAGAACGGTGCGGGGGGATTCGAGGCTATGCCATTCCTGGCTGGGTCTATAAGCATAATGAGTGCTTTTTCTAAACGTCGTTTCAATGGTTCTTCCATGGGGCCAGGATGTAAACGTTTTTCTGCTTCAAAGGAAAGGAGCTAGGAGCAAGTTTCTTTTGCCAGTGTGTGAGGGAGCTGGAAAGCTGCAGAATGGTGCAGGGGATTCCAGGCTTGGCCATTCCTGGCTGGGTCTACAAGCAGAATGAGTGCTTTTTCTAAACGTCATTTCTATGGTTCTTTCCACGGGGCCTAGGATGTAAAAGCGTTTCTGCTTCAAAGGAAAGGAGCTAGGAGAAAGTTTCTTTTGCCAGTGTGTGAGGGAGCTGGAAAGCTGCAGAATGGTGCAGGGGATTCCAGGCTAGGCCATTCCTGGCTGGGTCTATAAGCAGAATGAGTGCTTTTTCTAAACGGCATTTCGATGGTTCTTCAAAGGGGATCGGATCAAAAGGTGTTTCTGCTTCAAAGGAAAGGAGCTAGGAGAAAGTTTCTTTTGCCAGTGTGTGTGGGAGCTGGAAAGCTGCAGAATGGTGCAGGGGATTCCAGGCTGGGCCATTCCTGGCTGGGTCTATAAGCAGAATGAGTGCTTTTTCTAAACGTCATTTCTATGGTTCTTCCATGGGGCTAGGATGTAAAAGCGTTTCTGCTTCAAAAGAAAGGAGCTAGGAGAAAGTTTCTTTTGCCAGTGTGTGAGGGAGCTAGAAAGCTGGAGAATGGTGCAGGGGATTCCAGGCTAGACCATTCCTGGCTGGGTCTATAAGCAGAATGAGTGCTTTTTCTAAACGGCATTTCTATGGTCCTTCCATGGGGGTAGGATATAAACGCGTTTCTGCTTCAAAGGAAAGGAGCTAGGAGAAAGTTTCTTTTGCCAGTGTGTGAGGGAGCTGGAAAGCTGCAGAATGGTGCAGGGCATTCCAGGCTATGCCATTCCTGGCTGGGTCTATAAGCATAATGATTGCTTTTTCTAAACGTCATTTCTATGGTTCTTCAAAGGGGGGTAGGATGTAAATGTGTTTCTGCTTCAAAGGAAAGGAGCTAGGTAAAAGTTTCTTTTGCCAGGTTGTGAAGGAGCTGGAAAGCTGCAGATGGTGCAGGGGGATTCCAGGCTAGGCCATTCCTGGCTGGGTCTATAAGCACAATGAGTGCTTTTTCCAAACTGCATTTCTATCCTTCTTCAAAGGGGATAGGATCAGAAAGTGTTTCTGGTTCAAAGGAAAGGAGCTAGGAGAAAGTTTCTTTTGCCAGTGTGTGAGGGAGCTGGAAAGCTGCAGAATGGTGCAGGGGATTCCAGGACTTGGTCATTCCTGGCTGGTCAACAAGCAGAATGAGTGCTTTTTCTAAACGGCATTCTATGCTTCTTCCATGGGGCTAGGATGTAAATGTACTTCTGCTTCAAAGGAAAGGAGCTAGGAGAAAGTTTCTTTTGCCAGTGTGTGAGGGAGCTGGAAAGCTGCAGAATGGTGCAGGGGATTCCAGGCTAGGCCATTCCTGGCTGGGTCTATAAGCAGAATGAGTGCTTTTTCTAAATGGCATTTCTATGGTTCTTCTATGGGGCTAGGATGTAAACGGGTTTCTGCTTCAAAGGAAAGGAGCTAGGAGAAAGTTTCTTTTGCCAGTGTGTGAGGGAGCTGGAAAGCTGCAGAATGGGTGCAGGGGATTCCAGGCTAGGCCATTCCTGGCTGGGTCTATAAGCAGAATGAGTGCTTTTTTCTGAACAGCATTTCTACGGTTCTTCAAAGGGGATAGGATCAAAAGGTGTTTCTGCTTCAAAGGAAAGGAGCTAGGAGAAAGTTTCTTTTGCCAGTGTGTGTGGGAGCTGGAAAGCTGCAGAATGGTGCAGGGGATTCCAGGCCATGCCATTCCTGGCTGGGCCTATAAGCATAATGTGTGCTTTTTCTAAACGGCATTTCTATGGTTCTTCAAAGGGGGCTTGGATCAAATTGTGTTTCTGCTTCAAAGGAAAGGAGCTAGGAGAAAGTTTCTTTTGCCAGTGTGTGAGGGAGCTGGAAAGCTGCAGAATGGTGCAGGGGATTCCAGGCTAGGCCATTCCTGGCTGGGTCTATTAGCAGAATGAGTGCTTTTTCTAAACGTCGTTTCTATGGTTCTTCCATGGGGCCAGGATGTAAACGTTTTTCTGTTTCAAAGGAAAAGAGCTAGGAGAAAGTTTCTTTTGCAAGTGTGTGAGGGGAGCTGGAAAGCTGCAGAATGGTGCAGGAGATTCCAGGCTAGGCCATTC